>NC_066581.1:210276661-210341661 GCF_024323335.1 Lathyrus oleraceus
TGAGTATTCTCCAAAGAATGACTTAAACAAAATAAAAGCTAAAGCAATACTAACTTCTAATCAACTAACAACTAACATTTAATTTCAAGTCATTTACTTTTATGCACTTTAATTTTGAGCCTTTATTCATAACATTTAACTTGTTTTCTTTAATGTCATCTTCACTTTGCTCATTTGAGCCATATCTTGTGTTTATATTGTGTTTGTATATACTTGTTTGTGTTTGTGGCCTTTTGACCTTAATGTACATAATAACAACAAAAACCCTAAAAAGACATTTTGTGTGGACTGTTGGTTTGCTCTGAAACTTTGGACTTAGAATTATGCAACATTCCCTATGCAAAAGGACTTGGCCAATGCCAACTTTCATGGAACCAAGTGCTTGTGATTTGAACTTCATCTGAAGCAAGTATTGTGATCCCATTTGAGTTCATCTGCTACACGGTCTTTTTGAGCTGTTACTTTGAACCTATGCCTAGTGCATATCTTTGAGTTCATCTGATGCATGGGAAATTATGAAGAAGATCATGAAGTTACTAAACTTGGATGTGGCTATCTTTATTTGATGTCTTTCTCTTCATCTTACTATTTGTGTATTGATTTTGCTTGATTCTAAAGTCCAGGGGAATTTGAGTTTCTATATGACACTCTTGTCTATTGGATTGCAACCCATTGGTCAGATCTTTTCAACTCTTAACTTTTAAATTTGTGCTTAGGATTAGTCTCTTCATCTCCTCCCCATTTATTTAATTTCAAATCTCTCCCTCCTTTAAAAAAATATTCAAACTGAATTAGATTGAACTATAAATAATTAAAATCATTTCAATGATTAATAAATTGAAGACATATTAGAAATATTTCATTTAATCAAACTTAAATAAAAAACTAATTATATCATTAATATTTTTTTTTGGAACTAAGAAAAGTTTTTTCTTTAAAAAGAATATTTTTTTAAAAACAAAAAGAATTTCGGAAATATATAATACTATAAAATTAAAAATAGTCTGAAAATCCAGAAATAAAAAAAAAATGCTTTTTCTAAAAATACTTTTTTTGGGAATAAAAAAGCTTTTTTTTTCTAAAAAATAATTTATTTTTTGGAAATTTTTTCTGAAATTAAAAAAAATACGCTGTTAATAATAAGGATATGTATGAATGAATTTTGGTTTTGGATTTAAAAAAAAATAGTTTTGAAGAAAAATAATAATATTAAAGTTGTACGATATTATATATTTTTCATTAATAAAATGTGTACCACTTTTCTTTGTTTTTTTTCTCTTTTTAATTTCTAAAACTAAAAACCAAAAACCAAAACATCTAAAATCTATTTTAGTTTTCTAATTTTTAAAATTTTTAAATAGAAAATATTTTCAAAAATAATTTTTTAAAATTAGGCTACCAAATAAGTTTTAGTATTTTCACATTTGAAAAACTAAAATATACTTTTACAAAACCAAATCTAGCAGACCCTAAGTTTTTTAAAATTATTATTTTATTTCAGAAATAAAACTAGTTGAAAAAAATATGTTATAAAGATTCCAAAATATAAAATTGGTCTATAAATGTAAACATATTATAAATCGGTTTATAAATGCAAATTGATTATAAAATAATTTGTAAATGCAATTTGATTTTAAATTAATTTTAAACTGAACTAAAATTGTATTAACAATTAATTATATTTTTAATGAAATGCTTATTACAAATTGAATCAGATAATTAACGTGATTTCATTCAGTGCAATTCATGAACCATGATCCTTAGTACGCAACGAACTACATGACTAATTGATATAGCTTGCTATCTACTGTTATCAATAAGTTACCAAAATTGAATGAATCAATTAATTTAGGGTTAATTACACTTTACCCCTATAATATTAGTTTTTTTATCCCCCCTTTAATGGTAAAGATTGAGTATGTTTGGCCCCCTAATGACACTTGACACACATAATCTTTCATTTGTAATGATTTGGCAGATGTTGGCGGGTCTAGTTGGCATTTTTTTTTTAAAAATCTTAATTTATTTTTGATTCACCGTAAATGCAGCAGCTCCAATCGAACCCTAGAACTTCAACCTGCACCCAATTGAATCCTACAATGCAGTAGCTCTAATCGATTTGTGCATTTATTCCATCCACCCCAAACGAATTCTCATCTACTGCTCCAATTGATTTGTGGTTTCGAATTATCATCTACCATCATCTTCTTGATCCAAATGGGTGGTAGCAAAACACCTTTAAATGGTTCAAATTTACCAAAATGTGGATGTGATCAAGCAATGAAGATGTGGATCACAAACCTGCACCCAATTGAATCCTACAATGCAGTAGCTCTAATCGATTTGTGCATTTATTCCATCCACCCCAAACGAATTCTCATCTACTGCTCCAATTGATTTGTGGTTTCGAATTATCATCTACCATCATCTTCTTGATCCAAATGGGTGGTAGCAAAACACCTTTAAATGGTTCAAATCTACCAAAATGTGGATGTGATCAAGCAATGAAGATGTGGATCACAAACACAATCGAAAACCACAATAGAAAACTCTGGAGATGTCGAAGTGCTGGGGTAAGAAAACTATAAATTTGTTCTTAATTTTTCTGGAAAAGTTCATTATGTAATCTTCGTTTTCTATGTAGAGTGTGGAAAGATGTGACCTATTTATATGAGATAATAAACTTGGACTTAGTCAGGTTCATGGTGGGAATGGAAAAAACCACAACGAATTACAATAATTGTGAAGTGATAGTGACTTATTTGAGAGAATTTGGGAATGACATAAGCATGGAATTTAGGAAGGAGTTTGACAAGGAATATGGTTTCCAACTCAGTTCGAAGAGGATTGAAAAGACAAAGAAGAAGCTTCAAACAAAGAAGAACACAAGTCGTTGTTTAACCCTTGCATTTATGGTGTCTTAGATTATATTTTGCATTCTTTACAGATCCATGTAATATGTAGTTTATAAGTTATGACAATGTATCAATTCTTGTTTATTAATGAAAAAATAGAATCTTCCATCTGTTTGACTTGTAGCCCAAGAAAGTAGGTCAGTTCTCCAACAAGGCTCATCTCAAACTCAGATTGCATTTGTCTAACAAAATGTTCAACCATCTGTTCTGACATTCCACCAAATACAATGTCATCTACATATATTTGTGCCACCATGAGCTTCCCTCCTTCATTCTTCACAAACAGAGTTTTGTCAATACCTCCTTTCATGTATCCATTGTCAGTGAGGAACACTGTGAGTCTCTCATACCAAACCCTGGGAGCTTGTTTTAACCCATAGAGGGCTTTCTTCAGTCTGTACACATGTTGTGGAAGATTTGGATCTGTGAAGCCTTTAGGCTGTTCAACATAAACTTCTTCATTTAGGTAGCCATTTAGAAAGGCACTTTTTACATCCATCTGAAACAGTTTGAATTTCAGAATACATGCCACTCCAAGCAATAATCTAATGGACTCAAGGCGAGCTACAGGAGCAAAGGTTTCATCGAAGTCAACTCCTTCAACTTGAGTGTATCCTTGAGCTACTAATCTAGCCTTATTTTTAGTAACAACCCCTTGTTCATCATATTTATTCTTATATACCCATTTTGTACCTGTGACATTTACTCCTTCAGGTCTAGGAACCAATTCCCGTACTTCATTCCTCTTGAATTGGCCTAACTCTTCTTGCATGGCATTGATCCAGAACTCATCAGTCAAGGCTTCCTTGATATTTCTGGGTTCAATCTTTGACACAAAGAAACCATGTGAGATTACTTCCCTTGATCTAGTAGTGACTCCTTTATCTGGGTCTCCTATGATAAGGTCTTTGGGATGATCCTTCTGAATTCTGATAGAGGGTCCCTTGTTGATTTTTTCATCTTCAGGTTCAGCTTGAGGTGGTTCTTCTTCCTTATTCTTGTCTGAGGAGTCAGCTGGAGAATCATTCAGAGATGTCTTGACATCGTCTGTGACATCAGTCTGTTGATCATCAACCACTACATTAATGGATTTCATCAACACATTAGTTCTAGAGTTGAAGACTCTGTAGGCTCTGCTGTTTGTTGAATAGCCCAAAAATATTCCTTCATCACTTTTGGGATTCATCTTCCTTCTTTGCTCACGATCAGCCAAGATATAGCATTTGCTACCAAATACATGGAAGTATTTTATTGTAGGTTTTCTTCCTTTCCAGACTTCATAAAGGGTTGTGGGTGTCCCTTTCTTTAATGTCACTCTGTTGTGGACATAGCAGGCTGTGTTCATGGCTTCAGCCCAAAAATGATTGGGTAACTTCTTAGCATGAATCATAGCTCGGGCTGATTCTTGCAGAGTTCTATTTTTTCTTTCCACCACACCATTTTGCTGGGGAGTGATGGGAGATGAGAACTCATGATGAATTCCTTCTGAAGAGCAGAATTCAGCAAATTTTCTGTTCTCAAACTCCTCTCCATGATCACTTCTAATTTTGACAACAGGACTTTCCTTTTCCCTTTGAAGTTTCAGACACAGCTCCTTAAAGACTTCAAATACATCAGATTTTTCTCTTATAAAATTGATCCAGGTATATCTGGAGAAATCATCCACCACCACATATGCATATTTCTTCCCACCAAGGCTTTCTACTTGCATGGGTCCCATCAAGTCCATATGAAGTAGTTCCAGGACTTTGGTAGTTGTGTCATGTCTGAGCTTCTGGTGTGACATCCTTGTTTGTTTTCCAATCTGACATTCTCCACAGATTTTTCCCTCATCAATCTTTAAGTTGGGAATTCCTCTAACAACTTCAACTGATATGATTCTCTTCACACCTTTCAGGTGCAGATGGCCCAATCTTTGATGCCATATCTTCACTTCTTCTTCTTTGGCTAAGGTACACATTGAAGAGTCACCAGTTTCTTGAGAGCTCCACATGTAGCAGTTGTCTTTGGACCTAACTCCCTTCATGATTACTTTATTTTCTTTGTTAGTAATCAGACATTCAGTTCTTGTGAAGTTTACATTTAGACCTTGATCACATAGTTGACTGATGCTGATAAGATTAGCAGTTAATCCCTTAACAAGTAGGACATCATCCAGGTCAGGAACTCCAGGGCAATCCAGCCTACCCATTCCCTTGATTTCACCTTTTGCACCATCACCAAAGGTAACATAACTCATGGCATGAGGATGAAGTTCAGTCAGCAGGTTTTTGTTCCCAGTCATATGTCTGGAGCAACCACTGTCAAAATACCAATCTTCTTTGGCTGAAACTCTAAGGGAAGTGTGAGCTATTAGACTTGAGACCTTTGTCTTAAGAACCCATTGCTTTTTGTTAACAGTCTTGTGATGTTTGGACCTTGATTGGTGTTGAGACTGAACAGGGCCAGGATAACCATATAGTTTATAGCAGAAGGGCTTCAGGTGGCCAAATTTTCCACAGTATTGGCATTTCCATCTTTGATGTTTTCCTTTCTGCTGTTGAGACATCTGATGTGACATCTCATGTTTGCTTTTAACATGGCTGCACTTAGGTTTGGATTTTGGTTTGCAACTAGTGTAGCTGCACTCAGCCTTGAATCCAATGCCAAATTTATTTCCTGTTATTTGACCAGTCTGGAGAATCTTGTCTAGGATGGCAGAACCATTGTTAAGCATTCTTACATACTTAGTCATCTCTTCTAGTTTGGAATTCAAGAATACAGCTTCAACTTCCAATTTTGAGATGATTTCCACATACTCTTCCTTTTCATTTTTCAGCAGAGCTATCACTTTCTTCTGTCTTTCAACTTGTCTGCACACTCCTGCACTTCTGTGGCACCACTCTTTGTATGTGGTGGCCAGCTCTTCAAAGGTTCTTTCATCATCAATTGACTCTTCCTCAGACCCCCATCTTCCTGTCAATGCAGTCACATGGTTTGTAGCTTCTTCAGTTTCACTTCCATCAGATCAAGAGGCCACAAGACTCCTCTTTTGTTTCTTGAGGTAGGTCCCACATTCAGTTTTAATATGACCATATCCATTACACTCATAACATTGAACTTCTTTGGGCTTTTCTTCAGACTTTGTTTTCTTACCAAAGTTGTTGGTTTTACTGATGTCAGATGTGATGTTTTTGACATTGCCCTTTGCTCTCACATCTACCTTTCTCATTAGTCTGTTGAACTGTCTTCCCAGCATTGCTATCTCATTTGCCAGATCTCCATCAGTATCTTGACCACCTTCCTCATCTTTCTCTTCAGTGTTTGACATAAATGCTATGCTCTTGGTCTTCTTTTCAGCTCCATCACATATTCCCATCTCAAATGTTTGGAGGGATCCAATTAGCTCATCAACTCTCATATTTGAGATGTCTTGAGATTCTTCTATGGCTGTTACTTTCATAGCAAATCTCTTGGGGAGTGATCTTAGTATTTTTCTTACTAACTTTTCATCTGACATCTTCTCATCCAAAGCTCTAGAGGCATTGGCAATTTCAAGAATGCTCATGTAAAATTCATGAATATTTTCATCTTCTTTCATCCTTAAGTTTTCAAACTTAGTGGTGAGCAGCTGTAGTCTAGACATTTTCACTCTAGAGGTGCCTTCATGAGTGGTTTTGAGAATGTCCCAAGCATCTTTAGCTACTTCACAAATGTTTACCAATCTGAAGATGTTCTTGTCCACTCCATTGAAGATGGCATTCAAAGCTTTAGAATTCCCAAGGGCTAGGTCATCCTCCTCCTTGGACCATTGTTCTTCAGGCTTTTTCTTAGAAGTGGCTTCTCCTTCTTTAGTAACTACAGGGTGCACCCAGCCTGTCAACACAGCTTTCCAAGCCTTGTTATCAAGAGATTTTAAAAAGGCTACCATTCTAGGTTTCCAATAGTCATAGTTAGAACCATCCAAAATTGGTGGCCTATGAACAGATCCTCCATCCCTCTCCATTGAACCAGAAAGTATTGTCCCTAGATCTCACCCAGAACCAGAGCAGGATGCCTGCTCTGATACCAATTGAAATTCTAGTATCAGATATAAGATGTCAAAGGTAATGTTACGACACTGATATCTGCTAACACACAATGGATAAATAAACAGAATGATAAAGCAAATCACACAAGCAATTGTTAACCCAGTTCGGTGCAACTCACCTACGTCTGGGGGCTACCAATCCAGGAAGGAAATTCCCTAAAATAGAATTAGTTCAAAGACTCTCCGTATACTTCAACAAGTTACAGTCTTTCTCACCTAATCTCTACCCGTGCAATTTCTACCTAAGCACTCTTAGATATGAGAACCCATTCACTTCCCTTACAATCACACACCAGTGATTTTAAACAACAATCCCTTGAGAAAAGAAAATACTTTTCAATTACACACTCTTGATTTTACTTCACAGTTTCAATCAAGAAGGCACACTCTTGATCTTGCTTCACAGCTTTGATCAAGAAGACACACACTCTTGCTTAACAGCTTTAGAGTGACAAATTACAACCACAAATCAGTCCAATTCAATCATCAATGGATGACTTGAATGACCTACAAGTCTTACGACTAAACAGACACAAACCCTAGCTCTCTCTCTATATTTCGCTCAGTCTTGGTTGTGTATTCAAACAGGTTTTCTAAGTCCTTTTTTATAGAAGCTCTTAGCTGGGCTTGGACATCTTGAAAACCCTAAATCTATTTTCCAATCAAATCTTTTTATAACAGCTGTATAGATCTCCTTGGAAAATAAGTAAATCTGGTTGTAATCCATGATTGAATGCGCCAGCTAATCATATCTTCAATCATCCAAAGATTGCCATTAATTGTGCAATCACAAAACACCATACATTCATACTGAATGTTCTGTGTACAGGATGTCATGACATCGGGTCTGACATCCTGGAAAAATCCTGCATAATCCAATAATTCCTTTTATAACTTCCAGCAGGTACAGCCATATCAGATGTCATGATCTTGTGTATGTCATCTGAAACAATCCTGTATGAACATGTCTTTCATTTAAGCTCCAACAGGTACATCCAATATCAGAAGCCATGGCATTGTATGTGGCATTCTGAAACAATCCTGCATGCACATGTTCTTGAACTCCAGCAGGTACATCAGATATCTCATGTTAAGACATCACACATAACATCTTGTGAACACTCTTTGTTTTACCAAAATTGCTGCCAACTCTTAGAATCAACAGGACTTGGCCAATGCCAACTTTCATGGAACCAAGTGCTTGTGATTTGAACTTCATATGAAGCAAGTATTTTGATCCCATTTGAGTTCATCTGCTACATGGTCTTTTTGAGCTGTTACTTTGAACCTATGCCTAGTGCATATCTTTGAGTTCATCTGATGCATGGGAAATTATGAAGAAGATCATGAAGTTGCTAAACTTGGATCTGGCTATCTTTATTTGATGCCTTGCTCTTCATCTTACTATTTGTGTATTGATTTTGCTTGATTCTAAAGTCCAAGGGAATTTGAGTTTCTATATGACACTCTTGTCTATTGGATTGGAACCCATTGGTCAGATCTTTTCAACTCTTAACTTTTAAATTTGTGCTTAGGATTAGTCTCTTCATCTTCTCCCCATTTATTTAATTTCAAATCTCTCCCTCCTTTAAAAAAATATTCAAACTCAATTAGATTGAACTATAAATAATTGAAATCATTTCAATGATTAATAAATTGAAGACATATTAGAAATATTTCATTTAATCAAACTTAAATAAAAAACTAATTATACCATTAATATTTTTTTTTGGAACTAAGAAAAGTTTTTTCTTTAAAAAGAATATTTTTTTAAAAACAAAAAGAATTTCGAAAATATATAATACTATAAAATTAAAAATATTCTGAAAATCCAGAAATTAAAAAAAAATGCTTTTTCTAAAAATATTTTTTTTTGGAAATAAAAAAGCTTTTTTTTCTTCTAAAAAGTAATTTATTTTTTGGAAAGTTTTTCTGAAATTAAAAAAAATACGCTGTTAATAATAAGGAAATGTATGAATGAATTTTGGTTTTGGATTTTAAAAAAAATAGTTTTGAAGAAAAATAATAATATTAAAGTTGTACGATATTATATATTTTTCATTAATAAAATGTGTACCACTTTTCTTTGTTTTTTTTTTTCTCTTTTTAATTTCTAAAACTAAAAACCAAAAACCAAAACCTCTAAAATCTATTTTAGTTTTCTAATTTTTAAAATTTTTAAATAGAAAATATTTCTAAAAATATTTTTTTAAAATTAGGCTACCAAATAAGTTTTAGTATTTTCACATTTGAAAAACTAAAATATACTTTTACAAAACCAAATCTAGCAGACCCTAAGTTTTTTAAAAATATTATTTTATTTCAGAAATAAAAATAGTTGAAAAAATTGGTTATAAAGATTTCAAAATATAAAATCGGTCTATAAATGTAAACATATTATAAATCGGTCTATAAATGCAAATTGATTATAAAATAATTTATAAATGCAATCTGATTTTAAACTAATTTTAAACTGAACTGAAGTTGTATTAACAATTAATTATATTTTTAATGAAATGCTTATTACAAATTGAATCAGATAATTAACGTGATTTCATTCAGTGCAATTCATGAACCATGATCCTTAGTACGCAACGAACTACATGACTTATTGATATAGCTTGCTATCTACTGTTATCAATAAGTTATCAAAATTGAATGAATCAATTAATTTAGGGTTAGTTACACTTTACCCCTATAATATTAGTTTTTTTATCCCCCTTTTAATGGTAAAGATTGAGTATGTTTGACCCCCTAGTGACACTTGGCACACATAATCTTTCATTTGTAATGATTTGGCAGATGTTGGCGGGTCTAGTTGGCATTTTAAAAAAAAAAATTAATTTATTTTTGATTCACCGTAAATGCAGCAGCTCCAATCGAACCCTAGAACTTCAACCTCCACCCAATTGAATCCTACTATGCAGTAGCTCTAATCGATTTGTGCATTTATTCCATCCACGCCAAATGAATTCTCATCTACTGCTCCAATTGATTTATGGTTTCGAATTATCATCTACCATCATCTTCTTGATCCAAATGGGTGGTAGCAAAACACCTTTAAATGGTTCAAATCTACCAAAATGTGGATGTGATCAAGCAATGAAGATGTGGATCACAAACACAATCGAAAACCACAATAGAAAATTCTAGAGATGTCGAAGTGCTAGGGTAAGAAAACTATAAATTTGTTCTTTATTTTTCTAAAAAAGTTCATTATGTAATCTTCGTTTTCTATGTAGTGTGTGGAAAGATGTGACTTATTTATATGAGATAATAAACTTGGACTTAGTCAGGTTCATGGTGGGAATGGAAAAAAACCACAACGAATTACAATAATTGTGAAGTGATAGTGACTTATTTGAGAGAATTTGGGAATTCCATAAGCAAGAAATTTAGGAAGGAGTTTAACAAGGAATACGGTTTCCAACTCAGTTCGAAGAAGATTGAAAAGACAAAGAAGAAGCTTCAAACAAATAAGAACACAAGTCATTGTTTAACCCTTGCATTTATGGTGTCTTAGATTATATTTTCCATTCTTTACAGATCCATGTAATATGTAGTTTATAAATTATGACAATGTATCAATTCTTGTTTATTAATGAAAAAATTAGTATTTGTTATTTCTAATTTTGAGTTAAAGTGAAATAATTGGTATTGGTAATAAGAAGCACAAATAGTGCTTATAAACCAGTTGTGTCATTACAAAATGGCACATAGAATGCACATAAACCATCAAAGTCATTAAAAAATGGCACATAAAATGCATATGTCATAAAGTCATTACAAAATGAAACTGCAAAGTGAATTACAAAATGAAACATAAAGTACATAAAATGTCACAAAAACCATTGTAGAATCTTTCACTTGTTCTACTTAGAAGGTTTTTTTTGACTTGCTGCTTTTAGATTTTTTGGATTTGAGACATGTGCCATGCTTAGAATTACAAACCATTGTATAATCTTCTTGAGTCAATGTACCTGCATCATTCTCTGTTGCAGTAATTGGTTAGTCAAAATTTGAACCAAGACCTATAATAGGTTTCTGAAACCATTTCAACTTCAATATTTCTAAAACCTTTTTTCTAATCTTCCCAACATGTTTTTTTAACATTCTTAGCAGGCCTATGCTCAGGTGTCTGCACCATAGGTTGTTCAACCATGTTTAGAATAGTATTTGTCTTAATGTCAAGTAATGTAGATATAACTTCATCAGATATATCACCAAAGAAACTCTGAGTTGCATAATCTTGAGTTGCATAATCTTGAGTTGCATTACTTTGAGTTGTACTATGTTGAGTTGCATCAGGTTTAGTTGCATCAGCCTGAGTTGCATCGGGTTCACTTTTCTGCCTTTTTTATTTCCTCTGTCAAAAAAGCAAACTGGTGGTTATGTTTTGAAGACTGCATGCATAAGTTAAATCATGTACAATATTAGACTAAATTTAGTTACCTTTCTTTTCAAGGAATTTGGATCTTGAGTTGGGCTATTGCATGACAATGCATTGTGCCCAAATTTATCACATTTGTTACATTTATAAGAAACACTTGTTCTTATTCTCCTAGCACCATCTTCACCATATTCCCTAATTCTAACGTTTCTAGGTCTGTCAGGTCAAGTTTTGTACAGACGTGGTTGGAGTTCCTCAGCTTCAACTTTAGGCCACATACCCCTCCCATTTATAGGACTAACATAAAAACCATAAAAAAATGCATACTTTTGTCTTGAAAACATTCATCAACAAAGTATTATGGGTTTTGTTTCTATAACTTAGAGCAGCAATTGCATGCCTACATGGAATACCAACTAATTCCCAAAAATTACAACTACGTGATCTTTTTCCAATATCAACAATAATTCTTCTGTGTTGAAGGCATGTATAACCTGAAATTGGCCATCCACTGACCAAGTTGGGCGCCAATGACCAATATCAAATACCTCCTTATCTAACCTCTTTCTAGGCATTGGCATAACCCTATGTTGCCATTTGTCAAGTTTAGTGACAGATGTTGCCATCCTATTTATAAATTACTTTCTAATCCACTCACACACAATTAAGATAGGCTTATCCTTAACAACTAAAATTGTGGCATTAAATGACTCTGAAATATTCCTCATTAAAACATCACATTCTGGGTAAAAAGTAAATGCATGATTACACCAACATTTGGTAGGAATTCCCATAAGCCATGTCTAAGCATTTAAGTCCAATTATTTGATAGCGTTCATCTTTTGCAACCAAGCTTAATAGTAAGTTTCCTTGGCTGCTCCCATCATCAAATCCCTTATAAGTGAGCCACCTCCAAAAAATTCTTTAAATTTTCATACAAGTATCTAAGGCATAACCTATGCTCAATTCTCTCAAACATTTCATCAAACACAACCACTAATCCCTGTCAAAAACAAACAGTCACAAATTTTGCTGAATTGAGATGAAATGAACAAATAGTCAATTTTAATGAACTAAAAAAGACATACCTCTTGCTGATCTGAGATGAAAATATATCTTCTATCTTGTCCAAAATCTTCCATTAATAACTGAATAAACCATTTCTAACTTTCCTTTGTTTTAGTTTCAACAATCCCAAAAGCCAAAGGAAAACGCTAGTCATTAGGGTCCCTACGCACAACTATTAGAAGTTTTCCACCATAGTTTTTCTTCAAATGGAAACCATCAACTCCAACAAATAGTCTACAACCTGTGAGTGCACTTTCCTTTTATAAATGCTTTAAATGATGTCAAAACTATGCCACTTAGTATTTATGTATATTGGACCTTATCATATATGTCTGAATGTTCATTTTAACCTTAGGATACTTAAAATCAGCTTAGAAATGTTTTTATAAGTCAAAATTAAGATTTTATATTAAAAACTAGTGCGCAGGTCGACACATCCAATTTTTAGGTTGATACATGCTGTTGACTCTGCAAAACCCAAGCCTCTATTCAATATGTGTCAACACATAGGATTTTCTGGTTGACATATCCAGTTTTCAGGTTGAATTTATTCAGTATGTGTCACCACATAGGATTTTCAGGTTGACACATCCAATTTTTAGGTTGACAAATCAAGTCTTCAGGTTGACACATCCAGTCTTCAGATTGACACAACCAATTTTCAGGTTGACACATACTGACTGTTTTTTTTGTTGCAAAAACAAAGCCTCTGTCCATTTTAGGTCGACACATAAAAGCAAAAATGCACCTATAGGTCAACACATACTATCTAAAGGTCGACACATGCTGTTCAATTTTCCAACAACTTGTAAAATTTTCTAAGTATGACTTTTCAGTTCTTTTCTCTCTCTCTCTCTCTCTCTCTCTCTCTCTCTCTATCTCTCTCTCTTAACACACACACACACACACACATTCATGCAATTTTTCAAGCAAGATGAAACCAAAGAATATACAAAGCAATCATCATCATCTTCAACCTTTCTTTATGCATACACACAATAATTACACATAATCATTTTTTTGTGCCAACTAGATTTAGGTTTGATAAGGTCCAATTTAGGATTTCTAAAACTAATCGGGTTGAGATTACTTTGGGGGTTTCATTGATAAAACCAATTGGGGTTTTCTCTCCAAGATCAATTGTGATTTGGGGGGGGGGGGGGGGGGGGGGGGGGGGGGGGGTGGGTGGGGGTTGGCACAAGATTTTTCAATTAGGATTTAGTCAAGTGAAAGCTTTTAAGAAATAGTGTTTTGTCAAAGAAGTAGTGGAACTGAAGGATCAAATTGAAAATATTTGGACACTTGATCTTGCTTAAGATTTAGGGAAGAAAAGAAGATAAAATCAACATTAAATTTGGGATTTCGGGGTTTGAATTTGTATTTCTCTCCTGTATTTGACATTTTGTAAAGATTATTGAATATCTTAATTCTATTTGAAACTGGGGGCAGACGTACCCATAGTAAGGACAATTGGGGAACTGCCTAAACAAATCCTTGTGAGTTCTTTCTCTATCTATCTATCTATCTCTCTGTGTGTGTATGTGTGTGTGTATGTGTGTGTGTGTGTGTATGTGTGTATTTGTGTGTATGTATGTCTGTGTGTGTGTGTGTGTGTGTGTGTGTGTATGTGTGTGTATGTATGTATGTGTGTGTGTGTGTGTGTATGTGTGTTTCATAATTTGTTCATATACTACAATGTGTAAATTTTCACATATTGATAATTCCTTTGGTGTTGAAATATTTCAAGTTGTTTTTTGTTAAGATAATTGTAATCTATAAACTTGGAATTGTATTTTCACATCACTAACACAAAGGAAAAATCATCTTGGTGTTTATTACACACCAAGTGTTTGACAAATCGTCATAGTATATTTTTTGTTCTTAATTTCATTAGAAATTGATTATTGAAGTGTAAATTTTTTCAAACTTATTGATTTGTTTTTTCATCATTCTGGTACACTAATTTCATTTCGTTATGGTTTAATACGCATATCTTATTCTTCTTATAACGGTTTGGGATAGACGAGTGTTAATCCGGAACCACTTTCGCCTGCCATAGAAAATATTTTAAAAACACTTTTTTAATCAAAGAAAATTTATTATTGATATATTCACTCTCCTCTAGATCGTTTCCCTCGTCTAACAAGTGGTATCAAGAGCACCAGTTGATATTGTTCTTCAAAATCGCTTATTAGATTATGGCACCCGAACCTAAAGGGGTGTATAACAGAGCACCCATTTTCAATGGCAAAAACTATGGTTATTGGAAGGATTGTATGTGTGTCCATATTAATTCTATTGATATAAAATTATTGAATACCATCCAAATTGGTCCATTTTAAGTTACTATGACCAAAACAGATGGTGTTGTTGTACCTAAACCGGAAGCACAATGGACCAAGAATGATGAGAAAAAATGTTAGTATGATTGGAAAGAAAGGAATATTATCATATCATCTTTAGGAGTTTATGAATATTATCGTGGTTCCCATTGTACAACCATTAAAGCTATGTGGGACTCATTGCATGTTACCCATGAGGGCACAAATGAGATAAAACAAGCTAGAATCAATACTTTGAACCAAGAGTTTGAACTTTTTCATATGAAGTATGGTGAACCATTGTCAATATGCAAAAAAGGTTCACTCACCATGTAAACCGTTAGAATGCACTTGGTAAGTGTAGCGGCAAATTCATGATCATCAAGCTATGGACAAGCTAGACATCAAATAACAAGAGTCGCCACCGTGCTTTTATTGTTTCTAAGGGAAAAGGGAAAAGTACGAACAAAACCCAAAAATAAGAAGTTTTCAAATCAAAACTAATAAAATTCCATATATTACAGGTAAGGGGGTTGGTTAAGGTGTTAGCACCCAAAGTGTCCTAGGTACTCCTAGGGAGCCCTTTCTTGTGTGCATATGTATTTTGTACAAATGATGTTAGCAAGCAAATAGAATGGGGGATGAGAAAAGAATTCATTAATTATATTTTTGTATTTGACAAGACCTTCAGACTTGTGCCTACGTACCAACATAAAAATGAGGGATCAAAACCTCGTAATTCGTGATACAAATTTCAAAGTGGATGCTTTGCTTTTAACAAAAATTTAAGTTTGAAAGGCACAAAGGCCTAGAAAATGGTTTGAATGGGTTAGTTCTTTTTGAATTTTTGAAAATTTTAAGTCAAGTATAATAGAGTTTATTTACATGTTTATTTAAGAAAAAAAGTTTTAAAAATGCAATGGCATAAGGCCAAAGTTTCTAGTTTGCAAAATGGTCCAAGTTAAAAAAACAAGTACAAATAAAGAAGTTTTAAAAGGAGGGAGAGAATTTTGAAATTTAAGATATGGGGAGGAGATGAAGAGACTAATCCTAAGCATAAATTTAAAAGTTAAGAGTTGAAAAGATCTTACCAATGGGCTGCAATCCAATAGACAAGAATGTCATATATTAACCCAAATTTCCCTTGGACATTAGAATCAAGCAACAAACAATGCATACAATATTAACTTGAAGAGAAAGGCATCAAATAAATATATCCACATCCAAGCTTAGCAACTCCATGATTTTCTTCAAAATTTCCCATGTAGCAGATGAATTCCACAATGCCATAAGTCACATGTTCAAAGTAGCAACTTCACAATGATCATGTTGCAGATGAACTTAAATGGATCTTCAATGATGTATCAGATGAAGCTTCAAATTAGAAGCACTTGGTTACATGAAATTTGGCATTGGCCAAATCCTTTGCATAAGGAGTGTTGTGTTGGTGTAAGCCCTAGAGGCCAATACTTTTGGTACTTGTATCGAATTATTTATTACTAATAAAAGGATTTTTCTTTATTACGTTTGTTTAATAAAGTCCCTAGAATAGCTAGTCTATTTAATGTATCAAGTATGACTTAATCATGAGATCACATTAAACATAAGGACACTATTCTTAAAGTATCCGTAGTCGAGCTTTAGTGTGAAGTGGGATAACATTAAAGCATTAAGACTATTATGTTTGTAGACTGATGATCACATCTCATGGATCATGGATAAAGAGTTATCACGTCTTAAACATAGGTATGAATATTAGGAGTAATATTTATACCGGATTGACCCGCTATGAGAATACTATATAGAAAGTTATGCAAAGTGTCATAAGTTATTCTCATGGTGATAATGGTGTATACCACTCTTCGACCTGAAACCACTATGGACCCTAGATGTAGAGTCGAGTGCTTTATTGCTGATCAAACATTGTCCGTAACTGGATAACCATAAAGACAGTTGATGGGTACTCCACGAAGCATGCTGAGGGACATGAGTGACCTAGATGGAATTTGCCCATCCTGTATAACAGGATAAATGTCTATGGGCCCAATATTGAACTGGACAAGGATGACACGGCCTATGCCTTGTGTTTAATATAGACATAAGGGCAAAAGGGTAATTATACACATAAGTATTATCACAGAAGGTTTTGTCAGATCACATGACATTTTCGTGTCTTGGGTAGCAGTGATGTGTTGCTAGATACCGCTCACTGTTTATTATGTTGAATGCGTGATTTAATATAATTGCCAACGTCACGAAAACCTACAGGGTCACACACAAAGGACGGATTGATGAGAGATAGAGTAACTAAGGAATACTGTAAGGTACGAAGCCCTTAAGTGAATTATAGAACATCGTAAGGTACGGTGTACTTGAGTAGAATACAAAATATGGAAAGGTACCATGGGCTTAAGTGATTTTGGGCATATTATAAGATATGGGCCAAAATACACTTAAGTGGGCTTTTTAGCTTGAAGCCCACACAAGTGGTTCTATAAATAGAACCCTTGTGCAGAAGCATTCATTGCGGTTGCATTATTTTCGTTTTCTCTCTCTCTCTCTCTCTCACTCAAAGCCTTCATTCGTACCAGCTAGCACTGTGATTGAAAGAATCCGTTCGTGTGGACTGAGTAGAGACGTTGTCATCGTTCAACGTTCGTGATCGCTCCGTGGATCTGCATCAAAGGTTTTGATCGTCACAAGAGATCTGCACCAAAGGTTTCAATCGTCACAAGAGGTAAATATTCTATCACTGATCATGACCATTCGTAAGGATCTCTAAAGGAGAAAATTTTATTTCCGCTGCGTTTTGGACCGCAATTATCCTTCATGTTGCCTAAATTCTAAGTCCAATTGTCTCAAATCAACCAACAGTCCACACAAGATGTTTTTTAGGGTTTTTGTTCTTATTATGTACATTAATGGCCAAAGACCACACAAACAAACACAATATATACAAGCAAAGATATATCACAAAATATGGTCCAAATGGACAAAGTCAAAATGACATTAACATAAACAATTAGAATGGCATGAACAATGGCAAATGAATAAGGCTTAAAAATAAAGTGCATTAAAGTAAATGACTTGAAATTAAATGTTAGTTGTTAATGAGTTAGGAGTTAGTATTGCTTTTGCTTTTTATTTTAAGTCATTCTTTGGAAAACACTCAACCCACTTATCATAAGCATGGATCCTTGAACTAAGACATCTTCCAAAGGAAGGAAAAAAGGCCAAGTTTCCACACAATACCATGAAAGAGGGGAGACTTACAATCTCACTAACTAGAATGCTATGCCTTTTGTGTAAAAAATTTAGCGTTATGTTAAGCAATCGTAATTGGACTTATGTAGAAGTCACAACTATTTGAGGTCGGGCAATAAAATCTTGGTGTTAATTCATGTTAAAGACATAACATAATGGACTATGCTCATGAAACATACCACACACAAAGAGAAGAAAAATTCTGGAAAATACCTTCAATGTTGTGCAGAATTTGCTCTTCCTTGCTTCAATTCTTGTTTGATCTTGCTCTAATGACTTGTAGAAATGGATTAGGAATGGAAAGAAGCTTTGGATCCTGGAGTTTTTGAATCTCCAAACAGTGAGATTCAAACTCAACTTTCAAGTGAAAATTATTAGGTTTTCCATTGAATTGTGAGGTTTTGAAGAGAGGGGGCAAAGCTGGCGCGCAAGGATCCTTTCAAATGAGCTCAGAGGGCTTGTATTTATAGCAATTGGGAATGTTATTTGCACACTTCAAGTTTCTTCCAAATTTGGCAATGTCATCCACATAATTGCATGGGCGTGTACATGCCCATGAAGCAATCCAATTAGGTGCAAATGCATCTGAAATGAGATTGAAATGAAGCTTGAATGGCAAGGAAATGTGAAATGGTCATTTGCACTTTTGATTTTTCCACTTGATGCAGTCCTGTTAAAACCATGCGCAACACTAGCAAACCTTGTCCAAAATGTATGAAATAGGACCCGTTGGAAAGCTTAGATCAATAGGAACAACTACTATGTTGAATAATTTTCCATTTGGAACTTGGATGAAGGTGAAATTTGAGGTGGAAGTTTGGAAATTTCAACATGTTGAAATTTTTTCTAAGTGTCAAGCCATATACCTCAATGTCCCACCTTACTAAACTTTTTTATGTGAGCTCCAAATTAGGAAAGTGTTTTCATCAAAGTTGTAGCTCTTTCAAATAACTTCAAAATGGTCAACAATTTGACATCATTAGGATTTACAATGAGAGAGTTATGCAATTTTGGAGTTGTGGAAAATCACTTGTTCAATGGTATTGGTCCAAAATGACCTATAATGTATCCTCATATCACATGCTCATAAAAGTTGATTTAGCTTTCACTGAAAACATAAAAGTTTAAGTAGACATATTGAAATTGATTGTGAAACTTGGAAATATTTTATCTCATAAAAATTGAGCAAGTTATGGCCTTGGGAAGTTAACTTTCAAATTAGGGTTTAAACAAAATGACCTATAATGTTTCAACATAGAAAATGACTTTCCAAGAAAAATTAGATCTATACTTCAACATGAAAGTTGTTTGGAATATCATTTAGAGTAACGTTTATCTTAGAATCATTTTCATATGGTGAAAAGTGTAGGAGTTAGGGTCTAGGGAGACCCAATTTTGATCAGATGAATTTATCTGGCCAACCACCATTAACCAACTTCCTAACTTGCAATTCTCTTGACTTTTTAGGCTCATGGTAGATCATATGTGCATAAGATGATGAATTTTGAAGTGCCCCTTGATAAATTTGATCAATTGACGAGGAAGTTTGTTGAAGAAGTTACTCAAGATACCCAAACAAACTAGGGTTTCCAAGGCAAACCAACTCCAAACTCTTTAAGAAATCTTGATCAAAATAACATGCAAAGATCATTGGGACTCATATATGATGCTTAGAGACATTGTGGATCATTCCTTGGTTATGCTCTTAGCTATGAGGGTCTCAAACCCTAGATGTGAACTTGATAGATCAATGGTGATCATGCCCTTCCTACAAAAGAGTTAGGCAAATAACAAAGACATATTTTTGGTATTTTGGTTAGTGAAATGATAATATACAAGTATGATACAATCACATGGTACATGGTGATCTCTCCCAAAACAAACCCAATGAAAGAAGGGTAAGGAGGATGCCAAGGTATGATCCCAATGCTAATGCATATGATGAGATTACATGAGGGATCTTAGGGTCAAAATTGGGGTCTTACAGCTGCCCCTATTTAAGGACATTCTAACTGAGGAGACGAAGGTTAAAATCTCCATATCGACTCAGTAGAATGGGCTTAAATAACAACATATAAGAACAAATTTTGGTCCCTAAGAGACCTCATAATGCAGTTGATATGAATGTAAAAGCAAATTCTCCATGGGGAAATGTTGCCACAAAGGAAAAGAAATCAGAGAGACCGAAAGTCCGCAGAAGTATAATGCATTCTGTAAGGAAAATTCCCTGGGGAGACAGAGACTCTGGGGAATAAAGAGGGTTATGCGTAGGCTAGGCTACGACTTAAAAACTGCTGGGGGACTAGAAGAATTCCATAAAAAAATGGAAAGACTCAGCTGGGAGGACAAAAACATCTGCAGGGGAAACAAGTAGATTAGGATAAAACCAACATACTTGAATCATGCAAGAAAAATGATTTCATTAAGGAAATACGCATTCAACTCAACTGGTGAAGAAATAAACTTCGACATAGGAAGAGCATAAATCTATTATCCACTATCGGTTACTGGGTAAGGAGATAATAAAGATCTGACATAGAGGACATCCGTCATCGCTTAGGATGAACATATCAAGGATGACTTGCTGGGAACCGCCAGGAGGGAGTATTCATTACCGGTTACTGGGTAGGAATAACCTTACTGGGGAGAACTACAGAAATAGGATTTACAACTACCAGTTACTGGGCAGAAGACCAAAGATGAGAATATCCGTCACCAGTTAAAGTGAACATATCAAGGATAAACTCAAAGGAAAGAAAATCCGCCATCGGTTAAGATGAACATATCAAGGATAAACTTGCCTGGGGATGTTAAGGAGGACATCCGTCATCGGTTAAGATGAACATATCAAGGATAAACCAACTGAACAAAAAGTAGGAATTACATCTATTGAATATCGGATAGGATACCACCAAAGAGAAAATCCATCATTGGTTAGGATGAACATATCAAGGATAGACTCTGTGAGGAAGGAATAGGAATTAAATCTATCAGTTACTGGATAGAATACCACAAGAGAGAGTATCTGTCACCGGTTAGGATGAGCATATCAAGGATAAACTCTGCAAAGGGGAATGAAAAGCAGGATTTACAAATATCAGTTACTGGGTAGAAGATCGCAAAGAGAAGGAACCTGTCATCGGTTAGGATGAAATATCAAGGGTTAACTCTCCGGGAAACAAAATAGGGATTACAACTACCTTTTTACTGGGTAGAATACCAAAGATGTGAATTTCCGTCACCAGTTAGGATGAACATATCAAGGATAAACTCAAAACAGGGGAAGAAAATATCCATCATCGGTTAGGATGAACATATCAAGGATATATTTCTTGTGGAATCATAAAAAATGAACCCGCTGTGAACTCCACTGCGGAGAAAACCGGGGTACTTTTTCTGGGTACTGGGCAAGAATTAGAAAACTGCAAACTAAGAAGAATATTACCAGTTGCTGGGCAATAGACTCTTAGGGGACCCAAAGCTTCTATCTAGGTAAGATCTAGAAAGAAACAGTCAATCAAGACTCAACCCAATGAGGATATAACTCAAGGGGAGTAATTCCATCCAGATAATCAACTTGGGAGGAAACTGAAATAATAATTATCCACAAGGAAATAACTCAGTGGGGAGAGGAGAAAGGTTAAATTCTTTTTGCTTAAGGGGCTGACACTCTACAATGGAGGGAGGATAGACATCAAACTTGCATGGGGATAAAGTACCGCCATAACGGAGAATAAGAATCTTGTTAGTGAATCAACAAAAATAATGATGAAATATATGAGTATATATGTACATGTATATGTATATGTATATATGTATATGTATATGTGATGATCATGCTGACAAAACGATCGCAAAGGATACAAAGGTGTCGTAAACTTGAATCATTGATACAATTCTCGGTCAATCTACAAAAGAGGGAGACAACTTGCTAGAGAAAAGAGAGATCATCTTCCCAAAGGCTCAAACCTAGCTGGGGAAGGAAGAGATCTGCTGAGGAAAACCATTATCGACTCTACGGGGAATTTTAGGTCCACACCATATCAAATGGGAGACAACCATGCAGAGGATAAACGTAAATAACTACTCAGAAACCAGGAGGAAACTCTGACTGGGAGCGAACCGGGATGGCAATTGGTGAGGAAACCAAAGTTCTACCGTAACCACACGAATTGTTGAGGAAACCGGTTTTTAGCTGGGGAATAAACACAAATTCTACTGAGGAATAAACATTCTGCAGTGGACTGAATTAATCAATTCTGCTGGCTACCCTACCGGGGAATAGCGGATAACGATTGCTGAAAGCTAAAAATGCTGTTGAGAATGAAAGAGAAATTGTGCCTACCGCTCGAGGAGACCAATAATGCTTCATACTTAGGGCTTACTTCTTTTGAACCACTGATGATATTCCTTTTAAATGAAATCGATTGCTTAAAATTCATGCTTTTATATGTTTAAAAAATAATTTTGATTAAAAAATTTAATTTAAAAAATGATCATAATAAAATTTAAAACTATTTGCTGAAATAAACAAGAGTAGAAACAATTGGATAAAAGTTCAACTTTATTTAATGAAATGGTAGTCTGTAAATGACAAGACTCCATAGATTTTTAAAAAGTTGAAAATGGTAATTTTCATGGAAAAGGGTTACATTGAATACAATGACCACTAATCCTTTCACCAACTCTTGACGTCCACTGTGCTTCTGGCCGCCACTGGGGATGATGAATCACCGTCGACCATTGTGCTCAACAAACTCTTCAAAATCTGAAGATCAGCATGATGCAGTTACTTGCCATAATCCCTAATTTTTGCATAAATTGCCCTAGGATGGGGTATTCAATTTATTGGGATAATTTTTCTGTTTTATGTCTCTAAATTTTGCCTGGATTGCCCTTTCGGGTTTACTCCACCGAGACGCTCATTTTTTCCTAAGTCGCCCTTTCGGGTTTTCAACTTAGCGAGTTGTTCTTTTCATTTTAGGCGAAGTATTTCTTGACTGCATCTGCGTTTGTAGGACGAGTGAACTCTTCACCATCCATAGTTGTAAGAATCAAAGCACCGCCTGAAAAGGCTCTCTTAACAACATACGGGCCTTCATAATTGGGAGTTCATTTGCCCATAGAGTCTAGTTTGAATGATCAAATCTTCTTGAGCACAAGGTCACCTTCTCTGAACACACGAGGTCTGACCTTCTTATCAAAAGCTTTCTTTATTCTCTGTTGATACAATTGACCATGACACATGGCAGTTAACCTCTTCTCTTCGATCAAATTCTACTGGTCAAACCTGGTCTGACACCATTCATCCTCAGTCAACTTGGCTTCCATGAGCACATGTAATGAAGGAATCTCAACCGCTACGGGGAGCACTGCCTCCATACCATATACAAGAGAGAAAGGGGTTGCCCCTATTGAAGTGCGGATGGATATTCGATACCCATGCAAAGCAAATGGGAGCATTTCGTGCCAATCCCTATATGTCACAACCATCTTTTGGATAATCTTCTTAATGTTCTTGTTCACAGCTTCAACAACCCCATTCATCTTGGGTCTGTAGGGAGAAGAATCATGGCGTGCAATCTTGAAGTCTTTACAAAGAGCTTCCCCATATTATTATTCAAGTTTGACCCATTATTAGTAATGATCTTGCTTGGCACACCATAACGACATATAATCTGATTCTTGGTAAACCACACAACAACTTGCTTAGTTATGTTCATGTACGATGCCACTTCAACCCATTTTGTGAAGTAGTCGATTGCCACCAAAATAAAACGATATTCATTCGAAGCTTTGGGCTCAATCATGCCAATCATATCAACTCCCCACATGGAGAAGGGCCATGGGGAGGAAATGACGTTGAACAATGTTGGAGGAACATGAATCTTATCCACATATACTTGACACTTGTGGCATTTCTTCACAAACTTACAACAGTCAGATTCCATTGTCAGCCAATAGTAACCTACTCGCAACATCTTCTTTGTCATTTCATGTCCATTGGAATGAGTACCAAAGGAACCCTCATGGACTTCAGTCATCAACAAGTCTGCTTCGTGTCTATCCACGCATCTAAGCAGAACCATATCGAAGTTTATTTTGTACAATACATCACCATTCACGTAGAAATTTCTGGATAATCTCCTTAAAGTCTTCTTATCTTTCAAAGATGCTTCATGCGGGTAAATCTGACTTTGGAGGAAACACTTGATGTCATAATACACGGCTTCTCGTCTTTGATCTCTTCAACAGCAAACACATGAGCTGGCCTATCAAGACGCATCACAGTAAAATTAGGAACCTCATTCCAATACTTCACTATAATCATTGACGCCAATGTTGCAAGAGCATATGCCGTTCGGTTTTCATCTAGAGGGATACGATGAAACTCAACCTTGGTAAAGAAAGTTGAAATCCTCCTTGCATAGTCACTATATGGTATCAAACCGGGTTGATTCGTCTCCCATTCTCCTTTGATCTGATTCACAACCAAAGCTGAATCTCCAAAGACATCTAAATGCTTTATTCAGAGATCAATGGGCTCTTCGAGCCCCATAATGCAAGCTTCATATTCTGCCATGTTATTTGTACACTTGAAAGTCAATCTAGCTGTAAATGGAAAATGCGTGCCTTGAGGAGTAATAATCACTGCCCCAATGCCATTACCATACTGATTAACAACTCCATCAAATACCATGCCCCAACGGGAACCAGGTTCTGGCCCTTCTTTAAGCAATGGTTCATCATAATCTTTTGTTTTCAAGTATAAGATCTCTTCATCAATAAATTCATATTATATTGACTGGTAATATTCAATCGGTTGGTGAGCTAAATGGTCAGCCAAGACATTACCTTTGATTACTTTCTGAGATCAGTATTCAATATCATACTCTGACAACAACATCTTGCAGCGGGAAATCCTCCTAGTTAAAGCAGGCTTCTCAAATATATACTTGATTGGATCCATTTTGGATATCAACCAAGTGGTATGATTCAACATATACGGACACAGACGCTTAGCAGCCCAAGTCAATGCGGAACAAGTTTTCTCAAGCATAGAATACCGAGTCTCACAGTCAGTGAACTTCTTAGTGAGGTAGTAAATTGCAAATTCTTTCTTTCCAGTTTCTTCTGACCAAGAACACAACCCATACTATCTTCGAGCACAATCAAATACATGATCAATGGTCTTCCTATCAAAGGCTTTCTGGCAGTCTTCGGTCCAATCACAAGACTGATCATTCCGAAGAAGTTTGAATATAGGCGCACATGTGGCAGTCATGTGTGAAATGAATCTTGAGATATAATTCAAGCGGCCGAGAAAACCTCCGACTTGCTTCTCGGTTTTGGGCGCATGCATCTCTTGTATTGCTTTGACCTTGGCCTAATCAACTTCAATACCCTTCTCGCTCATGATAAAGCCCAACAACTTACCAGAACGAACACCAAAAGTACATTTATTGGGATTCAAGTGGAGTTTATACTTTCTCAAACGCTAGAAAAGCTTCAACAAATGCTTAACATGTTCCTCTTCATCAATTGATTTAGCAATCATGTCATCGACATAAACTTCAATCTCCTTATGCATCATATCATGAAAAAGAGTAGTCATTACTCTTTGGTAAGTTGCACCAACATTCTTTAAACCGAAAGGCATCACTCTATAACAAAATGTTCCCCAAGGTGTAATGAATATGGCCTTCTCCATATCTTCGGGTGCCATCTTGATATGATTATATCCGGAAAATCAGTCCATAAACGAAAAGACTTTGAATTTAGCAGTATTGTCTACCAACATATCAATGTGTGGCAGAGGGAAATCATCTTTCGGACTGACTTTATTCAAGTCTCTATAATCAACGCACATGCGTACTTTTCCATCTTTCTTCGGAACAGGCACAATATTGGCCACCCATTACGGGTACTCGACGGTCACAAGGAAACCAACATCAATTTACTTTTACACTTCTTCTTTAATCTTTACTGCCATATCAATATGCGTTCTTTTTAACTTTTTCTTGACTGGCGAGCACTCTAGCTTCAACGACAATCTATGCTCCACAATCTCAAAATCCAAACCAGGCATGTCTTTGTCGCAACCTGCGAAAAAACAACCGGCGAGAAAAGAAATGACAGAAGAGTCGCCACCGTGCGTTATTTATCCCAAAGGAGGGAAAGGAAACGCTCGAAGAAAACCTGAAGAAAGGAAAGGAAAAGACAAGGTCTCGCAACAAAATCTTGGGTTCGGGAGTCGATTATGCGAAGGGAAGGTATTAGCACCCCTACGCATCCGTAGTACTCTATGGGATCCACTCTTGTTGTTCTCGTCTAAAGGGTGTGTGTTTATCTAAGGTACTATTTACTAAAAGAGGGTCAAAAGAAAATGACTCGCACGGATGTCGCATCCACTGCATACGTATCTCATCTAAATATGAGAATCAGAGTCTTCGTAGCTCGGCTACCTATGGGTTAAAGAGAAGTGTGCTCGCTAAGACATCGCGTCTTATACCTACGTATCTCATCTAGAATGAGAATCAGAGCAAAACGTAGTTCAACTAAATACGGGAACAAGGGTCTCGATTGTAACTAGGGCAAGAGAAAGGGAAAGTCTCGATCGCAACGAGGGCGAGAGAAAAGAATCACAATGAGGGCGAAAGCAAACAAGGATTAGTTGTTAGTTGTCAGTCAAAAACTCGACAAGACATTGCATCTCGTGCCTACGTATCTCATCTGAACATGAGAATCAGAGTTGTCGTAGTTCGACTAACTAGGGGTTAGGGATTGCCATTTGAACATGGACTTACAAAGGAGGACACCAATTGTGTCAAAGGAGAGTGGGCAATGTGTTCACGTCCTAGCAATAGGTGTCGCAGCTCGCTGAATCGAGTCTTAGGCAGTTACCTTTTTGCAATAGAACGGAGTGACACGTCACAGGATCGGGGACGCACGGAAGGTCTAAAAGTGAGGAAGCTCTGTCCTAGAGTTGTCATGCAATGTGGACCTATGTGTTAGGATTTACAAATGGGAACATCTACCTAATGTTAGCATGCAAAGAATAAGGGAATTCTACCTAATGTTATCATGCAAAGAATAAGGGAATTCTACCTATGTTATCATACAGAAGAATAAGGTAATTCTACCTATGTTATCATACAAAGAATAAGGGAATTCTACCTATGTTATCATACAAAGGGTTCTGCCTAATGGGTGCTACCTAAACGGAACAAGAGTCGACGAATGGAGCAAGGAGAAGAGTCACGGGTAAGGGTAGAATGCGATGCCAGAAGCAATCGACTTACAGGTGGTAGATAGGGATGCATGAAGCAATCGACTTACAAGAGAAATGGCGATGCATGAAGCAATCGACTTACAAAAGGATGGATGGATACGTGTTGGTTCTGTTAAGTTTTGAAAATGATTACTCGACGTTGGATCGAGCTTTTGATCTTGTTTTGAAATGATTATCGGATGTTTGTTTTAATTCTTGTATTAACAGATGAATAAAGAATGAAAGAATAAACATTATACAATTCATGGGAGAGGGGTACATTTGTTATGAATGGGGATTGTTCATGGCAATCAAACAATAATAATATATGCCTCATACATCATACAAGTAGGCAACAGTCAATCAATCAGATGAGATAAGCAAATATGAATATAATCAAATCAAATAATCAAAGAATAAAATGAAGGAGCATTAGACAATGCATGAGAAGTATAAACATGTTAAACAATCAAACAATAGAAGCATGGATGAAAGAAACAAGTGTAAAAAATATCAGATGAGTCAGACAGATGAAACTATGCACACAAAGGATCACTGAATAATTTAATCGGGAAATGATGCAAGGATCAAATAAAATCAAGATGAAAGGCCTCTAATACATGGCATATGAGATGAACAAGGGAGGATCAAAAGATCTCTTCAATTGCCCTAAGCAATCCCTAAGTCAAACATCAATCATAGAAAAGTCAACTAAAAAGTCAAGTCAACTTAAAAAAAATGGAATAAATAGTAAATTAATCAATAAAATCATGAAAAATTAAACTAAGTAAGGTGGGGTCAGGACATCATCATCCCTCCAAAATATTTTAAATTTTTTTTGAATTAGTTTATAAATTAATTGAAATAAAACAGAAGTCAAATGAAAAGTCAACCAAACAAACTTGGTCAAAAATAAATCCAACATAAATTGAAAATGAGAAATAAAATTCTAAGAAAAGGTCAGGTTGACCATGAGACATTGGTCAACCCTCATCCCAAAAATCAAAACCTAAAAATAATTTTAAGTCAAGAAAATAAAATTAATAAAAATATGTGTGTTAAAATGAACCACTTGAAATAAATAATTAAAATAAAATATTAACGATAAATAAATATGAAAATAAAAATTAAATAAAATTAAATAAAACATTAAGAAATGTGAAAAGTATTTTTTGGTATTTTTATGAATAAATAAAATATTTTTATTATTTAAAAACAAAACAGAAAAATAAAATGAATTAAAAAAAGGAAATGAAAATGAATGTGTTAAAGGATCATGGGCCATGAAGTGGGGTGTGGACAGCAGTGACGTGCCAGGCCCGGTCCAAAGGATAATTTCCAGGCGTGACACCAAAATAAAATATACATTTAAAATAAACATGTCACTTGCATCGACCGGTCAAGCCATTACTTAAGTCACTAAATGCCAAAATAACAGCGGATGATTATGATTGAAAGCAACGCGCATGATCCAATGGTCACGAGGACGACACGACATCTTCTTCATGCAAACTAAACCCTAGGCCTATGCAGTGAAGGAAAACGCGAAAAACGCAGCAAGCCTTCCCCATCTTCCAACCAAGATTGCTCATGCTATGGTTCACCAAATGGGATGATATAAAAAGCAAAGTTCAAGTGCAAAATGAGTAGAACACCATGGTGTCTTATTTCATTTAAAATAGTGACTTGAACATGAAGAAAAGTGGACAGCAAGGTGGCCTAATGAACAGGGATATGGGTGGAAAATAACAGCATGAACTCAAGCTCAAAAACAATGCCTCATGGTGAGGGCTTCATAGACAAGCATGGCATATTGTTGGCAACATAAAGCAAGCATGGAATGGCATGAAAAAACACAGTGATAAGAATAACATAATGGTGAGCATAAGAAGTTATTCATGTCCATGGAAGAAAGAGTGAAAGCTTACCTAGTGGAAAATAGTCCACTGCCTCTTGATAGTGGAGGAATGGAAGAAGAAAGGGGCTGCTCTTGGTGCTTGTGCAATGGAAGAGGAATGAAAAAAAAACAGCTCTTGACCTTGCCTTTGCTTGCTTGCTCTGAAGTTTTGCAGCCACCACCCTTCAGATTAGGGTTTAGATGTTTAAATAGGTTGGACCAATCATTCTTAATGGGCTTGCAAAAGTGACTTGTTTGATCATGTGTAACATGTGCCAAAAGTGAGGTGGTGAAAGCAAGCTCTAATTGTGGCAAAACTTAAGTTAATGAACAACAAAAGTACATGGCCAAATGAGGTAAAGAGTGTGTTGGTCGATTTTGTGGTCTGGCTGCAGCAGGGCATGGCTTGAAAATAAGTCCAAGAGGGTGACTTTAGGATTATGTATCTTGATGAATACATGACCAAATGACAAGGCAATGCAAAAAGTAGGAAGAGTTCATGGAGCTTAACATCTTTCATGTTGAACACAAATTGAAATAATGAGTGGAAAGAGGTGAAAAAATGGCCATGAAATCGTGTCTCATCATCTGCAAAATGGTTGGGCCAGTTTGGCCTAAATGCTGCCTAAAAATTCAGTTCATGATGCCAACTTTAGATGAGTGCATCTCCCAAACCAATGATCCAAATGGGATGATTCCAAAAGGATGTGAAAGAAGACATGGCAAGGTACAATTGTCATGAAGAAAGTATTTTCAAAAGATGCCTTGAAGTGCAAGAAAACTGGCCCATAAGTCTTGACAAATTTTGGAGATTTTGGACTTAGAAAATTTTCTAAGTGTCCTAAAATAATGTCTCACTTTGACCAAGCATAACTTTCTCAATTTTAATCCAAATGAAACAAACTTTATATCTCTAGAAAGCTTGGAACAAGAGGAACAACTTTCATGTTGGAGAAATGTTCAAATGTAGCTTGCTGCTTGATGGAAAATGGGCTTAAAGTGAATGCAACAATCATGAAAACTTGCCCTAAATGGAAAGTCAAACATTTCCAAATTTAGTAACTTTTTCAATTCCTGATTAAATGATGAATCCATGATCCAACCTTGATCAAATTTCACATGTAGGATCCCTTAGGCATGGATTTTGAGATTCCACCCTCAAAATGTCAGGAGTTGACTTTTCTGGCCCCATAGTTGACTTTTCCCAAACTGTGTGATTCCCGATTCCATTGATCAATTGAAGCACCTCTGGCTCAAATGAAGAGCTGATTTTTGTATGTAGACTCTTGTGGAAATATGGAGGGCCATGGAAAAGAGTTTCACCCAAGGAATCAGAAATAGACTGATTTTATACCAAACCCTAGTTTTAGGGCAAAAATGATCAAGAACTGATTGCACTGACTGCGAATGGATCTTTCTGAGATAATTGTGGATCTTCTTAGACCAAGATGCCTCTATAATCATGACATGAATGAGCCCCCTTTACTTCCAACCAAACATTGCCTGTTGCAGATAGCCATGAAACCCTAATTTCTGATTAAATGCAGATGCACACTCTAAGAGCTCTGAATCTTCCACTGATGAACTGAGAACCATAATAAGACACTTGGACCCCCTTGAGACCCTTGAGACTTGTATAATTGTAGAATGAAGTCCAAATCTCAATTTTGCTTTGTGTGGGCTCCATCTGTTAAGGAGTGGTCAACCAGACACTGATTTCCCAAGTCACTAATGTAGTATGTAATGAGTATGACCTAATATGATGCTAATGCAATGTGAAACATAATCCCATGCTTCCATGAAAAATGAAGGGTAAATTTTGGGGTATTACAGTCTTGATAGGACCAATCAAACACATCTAAATACTCTCAGAGAAGATCAATCAACCCCTTCTTAACATCTGGACACAGTCGCGATCCAATCTTGACTTCCTTCACATCATCTTCAGAACCCAAGTTGACTAACTCAATCTGCTCCTCGAATGGTTGAATGGCTTTTCCTTCATGCTCAAGAAGATGAGACAATTCATCACTCACTTCTTCATCACTTTCCTCCTCAGCCTAAAACATAGGAAATTCAAAATTTGGAGAAGGAGAAGGATCATTGTATTCAAAAGCTTTGACGATTACGCCAATGTACCTCATAGGCGCTCCTTGATATGACAACTTTGATAATGTTGACTTCGGCAGTATATTCAATTAAGATCCGGTGACAACAAGCACATTGGACAAATCGTCATCTTTGCAATTGATAACGCGAAAACACATCAGATATTTTCCTTGATTTACACTCAAAGATCATACAATTTTAATTAATATTCCGATTATTCCGCAAGTATTCGAGTTGTTTTTGCAGGTATTTAAATCTCCATGCATTAATGAGCAAGATGAAGAAAAGGAAGAAAAAGAAGAAGAAACAGATGAGAAAGCACAGGAAAAAGCAGAAAACAGAATGCAGAAATTGTTGACGTGACGACCGTCACAAGCTTCATGACGACCGTCACGACCCAGCCTGTGACGACCATCATAGGCCCATGACAAACGTCACGCGGCCAGAATTTACGCTTTGAAACAGTCAATCACAGGCACCCAAACGTGCCTAAATTCCCTCCAACAACTTGACTCCCCCGAAGATTCCTCATTCAACCAGTCTTCCTTAAGTTTCTCAACCACCAAGACCTAAAGGAGCAATATATAAAGAACCAAAGTTGAAAAAATTGGAGAGGCCTACATTTTAGACTTACGCTCTGCAATTAATTTTTACAACTTTCTAGCTTTTTCGTTATTTTCTTTTCAGCAACTTTGTTTCCGTTGCCTTAATTCATTCGCCATTTTTTTTAGAATTTCCTTTTTCCCTTTCCCTTTTCCTTTCCGTTTTCCAGTTAGCCATTGTAGTAGTTTCCTACACTGGGGAACTACTACACTTTATTTAATTTTGTAAGCAATTTGTATTGAAGAAGCAGAAGCCTACCGACTTGTGGAGGACTGCTCAAGTACTCTGAGATTCGCTATACTCTGTTACTTCGATTGTCAGGTTTTTATTAAATTATTATTATTATTGCCTAATTATTATTATAATTATGTTTGCCGCAATGTTGATTTGTTTATGCTCTGTGTTTACCTTGTTTAACATGTCCGGCTAAATTACCGGTATCGGTATATAGCAATTTAATTAGATGGGATTTAAGAATAATCGGTGAAAACTCTTTTTCTCAAATAATCTTTTAGGCCGAGGTTTTTAATTTAATTTTAATTAAATTTATCACAAAAGCGTGAGAAGCTATTTAAAACGATTTTGCCACGAGAGTGGGAAATTAACTAAGGTGAGAACCAACAATCGTGAGAGCGTGAGGCTCAAGCTGGATAGTAAAAATTAGGCATTGAGTTTAAAAACAGCGAGAGCACTTTAAAAGCAATTAGAACTTATTTATTTTCAAAAAGTAATTTTAACTTCAAATGGGATAGCGAGAGCGTACATTCTGACTTACAGCTATAGGCCGAATCAACAATCATTAGAGTGTGAGATAAAGCTTTTTAAATAAATATTTTCTACTGAGAGATATTTGGCATTTAAACTATTCACCGGGGACTTATCGAATCCCTGATGATTAATGCGTTGCATACTGATTCATTCCATCAATTCTTTCTTAAAACTAAATTTCCCTTAGAATTACTATTTTGCACCCGAACTTCTACTAATCATTCCCTTAGCTAAACATAGTGACGTTAGTAACACTAGTTTGACCATAGGTCCCTGTGGGATTGATATCTTTTAAAACTAAAGCGACTGGACTGTGCACTTGCAGTCAAGTACCCGATAGACTGTATTTTATATATAGTCACGACAAGCATCAAGTTTTTGGCGCTGTTGTCGGGGACCTGTTTTAGTCGAATAGTGTGATTCTTCCGTTGCACGGTATAGACTAAGGTAAAAATAAAAACTAATCTTCTCTCCCTTATTTCCCTGATTGTATGCCAAGTACTCGCTCACAAGGCGATAACTTAGCACCACCAGTCCCAGAATTAGAGCGTTTCTTATACGTAAGACACTGAATACACGAATATCAACAAAAGTACGATATTCCCGATATCTTCTCTCCTACTAAACAAGAAGAAAAACCAACCATGGCTGAAGAAGGACCACAAAATCGTCCTCTTAAATTCTACGCTACCCCGTCCCAACAAGAACCTCACAACAGCATTGCTGCCCCCACTATAAATCAAAATGATTTCGAGCTGAAACCCTCACTATTATCAGCCGTCCAACAACATCAATTTGCTAGAAATCCTACAGACGATCCTAACGAACACCTGACCAAGTTTGTGCAGTACGCAGACACTGGAAAAGCGAATGGTGTATCTCAAGATGCGATAAGACTACGCCTCTTTCCTTTCTCACTAAGAGATAGAGCTTGGGCTTGGTCGCAATCCTTGTCCTCCAACTCAGTTACAACCCGGGAAGAATTGAAGAACGTTTTCTTATCCCGATATTTTCCGCCGAGCAAAACTGCTTTGTTGAGAGCTCAAATCAACGGATTCAGGAAAAAAGATGTGGAATCTCTCTACGAAGCGTGGGAGAGATACAAGGACATGATGAGGATATGTCCATATCACGGTCTCGAAGACTGGGTGATCATTCACACATTTTACAATGGGCTTCTGTATAACACAAGACTGACAGTAGACGCTGCCACGGGAGGTGCACTTATGGACAAGCCATACAACGAAGCCTATCAACTCATTGAAAACATGGCCCAAAAGCATTGCCAATGGGGAGGTGAAATAACTCTAGTAGAAAAGTCACAGACAAAGGTTGGATGGAATGTATGAAATCAGTAGCCTTGACCATGTTCATGCAAAGGTAGATGCCCTTGTTCAAAAATTAGATAACTTGACCATACCACCCGCAGCCACTGTGGCTGTTGTAACTCTAAATTGTGAGTTATGTGGAAACCCCGGACACACTGCACAAGAATGTCAAATATTAGCAGGAGTCCCAACCGATCAAGTGAACTACACACAAGGAAATCCCTATTTGAATACCTACAACCCAGGTTGGAAAAACCATCCTAATTTCTCGTATAAGAATAACAACGCCCTGTAGGCACCTGGCCAAGCACCAACTGTTCCGCCTGGATATCAAAAGCCAGCTAATAATGCTCCTAACATGCCTAGGAAGTCAAATCTCGAATTAATGATGGAAAGCTTCATAGCTACCCAAGCTCAAACAAACAAAGACTTCTTGAACCAAAACATACATACTAGCGAGCAACTTAAACAACTAGCGAGCAAAGTAGACGCCTTAGCCATCCACAATAAAATGCTTGAAACACAGATTTCACAAGTGGCTCAACATCAAGCATCTACAGCCGCTCCAGCTGGAACATTTCCTGGACAGCCGCAACCTAATCCAAAAGGACATGCAAATGCCGTTATACTGAGGAGTGGAAAAGAAGTAGACGGACCCGTAGATCCAAGACTCCAAAACCCTGCCATGTACCAAAAACCAGATAAAACCTCAACTGAGCAGGTGAATGAACCAAAGGAAATAGAAGATAATACCCAAGAGGCCGAAGAGAAAGAGAAACCTTATGTGCCTCTGCCTCATTATAAACCACCCATTCCGTATCCCCAAAGACTCAAAAGTTCTAAAACTGTGAGTCAATTTAGGAAATTTGTTGAACTTTTGAAGCAACTAAACATTACAATACCCTTTACAGAAGCCATTACACAAATGCCCTCTTATGCCAAATATCTTAAGGAAATCCTATCCAATAAGAAAAAGATTGAGGATAACGAAACAATTACACTTACTGCCGAGTGTAGCGCAATAATCCAGAATAACATGCCTCCCAAACTAAAAGACCCAGGTAGTTTTTCCATACCCTGTGTCATTGGAAAATTCGTCATAGACAAAGCTCTATGCGATCTAGGAGCCAGCATCAGTGTAATGCCCTTAACCATCTGTAAAAGGCTCAGTATGGGAGAATTAAGACCAACTAAGATGTCTGTTCAATTAGCTGACCGCTCAATCAAATATCCTATCGGTATACTAGAGAATGTCCCCGTACGTGTAGGACAATTTTACATTCCTACAGACTTCATAATCATGGACATAAAAGAAGATGCTAGTACACCTATCATACTAGGAAGGCCATTCTTGGCTACCGCCGGAGCCATAATAGACGTAAAGAGAGGTAAGCTGACATTCGAAGTTGGAGAGGAAAAGCTTGAATTCATCTTGACCCAATTCTTACAAGCGCCAGCTATAGACGACACCTGTTATCTACTTGATGTCATAGACGAGTGTGTGAGAGAGATGGAGATGCAAGAAACCATATACTCTGATATAATGAAAATCCAAATCCCTCCAATCTTTGAAGACGATAATTGGCATGAACCATACCAAAACGAAAGTCTAAGAGAATGCTTAGCACTTACACCCGACTACACGCCATGCCCAAAGAAACCTGACTTGGAATTAAAAGCACTACCAAAGAACCTAAGATACGAATTCCTAGACACTGAACTGAAAAGACCAGTAATAGTCAATGCTGACTTGGGACAGATGGAAACTGAGAAATTACTAGATGTCATAAGAAAGTATCCAACTGCGTTAGGATATAACATCGCCGATCTAAAAGGAATAAGTCCTTCTATCTGTATGCATCTCATTATGCTGGAGGAAGATTGTAAAACCTCTAGAGAACACCAGAGAAGGATCAACCCAATCCTAAGTACGGTAGTCAAGGATGAAGTAAAGAAGCTAATAGATGCTGGAATCATATACCCGATCTCCGATAGTCAATGAGTTAGCCCCGTTCATGTAGTTCCCGAGAAAGGGGGTGTTACAGTCGTTAAGAACGAGAAGGGCGAATCCATAGCACAAAGAGTTGTGACCAGAAGTAGAATGTGCATAGACTATAGAAAACTAAACAAAGCCACTCGGAAAGATCATTTTCCTCTGCCCTTCATTGATCAAATGCTTGAACGATTGGCTAAGCATTCTCACTTCTGCTATCTGGACGGTTATTCAGGATTCTTTCAAATCCCAATCCATCCTGACGACCAAGAAAAGACTACCTTCACATGCCCTTATGGTACATTCGCCTACCGACGAATGCCATTCGGATTATGCAACGCTCCCGCAACGTTTCAAAGATGCATGATGGAAATCTTCGCCGATTTTATAGATGACATAATGGAAGTCTTTATGGACGAATTTTCGGTTTGTGGGCAGAGTTTTGAAGGATGTCTATCAAACCTTGAAATGGTACTCGAAAGATGTGTAAAGGTAAACCTCGTTTTAAACTGGGAGAAATGCCATTTCATGGTTCAACAAGGAATCATGTTAGGTCACGTGGTATCTGATAGAGGAATTGAAGTAGACAAAGCCAAGATCAAAATCATAGAGAACCTTCAACCTCCTAAAATCATACGAGAAATAAGAAGTTTTCTAGGACATGCCAGTTTCTACCGACGTTTTATCAAAGATTTCTCGAAAATTACCAAGCCACTTACAAGTTTATTAATGAAAGACGCTGATTTCATCTTTGATGAAAAATGTTTAACAGCGTTCAACCAACTAAAAACATCTTTAATCACCGCACCCATAATGCAACCACCTGACTGGAGATTACCTTTTGAAATCATGTGCGATGCGAGTGATTACGCAGTAGGCGTAGTACTAGGATAAAGAAAGGATAAGAAGCTTCATGCTATTTACTATACAAGTAGAACACTAGATCCAACCCAAATGAACTACGCCACCACTGAAAAAGAACTTCTAGCCATCGTGTTCGCTTTGGACAAATTCCGTTCCTACCTGGTAGGGGCAAAAATTATCATCTACACTGACCACGCCGCTATTAGATATCCGTTAAGCAAGAATGATGCCAAACCAATACTTTTAAGATGGATCCTGTTCTTACAAGAATTTGATTTAGAGATAAAAGATAAGAAGGGTACTGAAAACGTAGTAGCATACCACTTATCACGAATCGAAGGGAATAAGCCTAAACAAATTCCAATTAATGACGATTTCCCTTACGAACGACTCATAGCCCAAATGGAAAGTGATATGTCTGAACTAACGTTAAATGATACAGAAATCGAAGAATCCGTGGAAGAAATACATGCGAATGCAACTTTGCCATGGTATGCTGATTTTGTCAACTACCTAGCTGTTGGAGCACTTCCACTGGACCTATCCTACCAACAAAAGAAGAAATTCTTCCATGACCTAAAACAATACTACTAGGATGAACCTCTACTTTTCAAAAGAGGTACCGACGGTATTTTCCGCCGATGCGTTCATGAGGATGAAATAGATGATATAATCTCTCATTGCCATTCCTGTAAGAACAAAAATTGTTCTACAACAGATTCCTTGATTTTGATGATAACAAAGGATGAAACCAAAAATGGCACCCTAACGAAAAGTTTCTAAGTGTGCAGGGTTCTAAAGAAAGAAGAAATAAATCTGATGATGTCATCAGATGCAAAACAAGATCAGATGCAAAATCTCAAGTATCAGAAGCATCTAAAGAGGAATCTCATTCAAGAAGCTCTGACTCTGGACAAAACTACAAAGTATCAGAAGCATCTGAACATAAAGTAAAGTCTAGAAGCTCTGACTCTGAACTAATGCCTCTGTAAATTCTGAAGTTATCAGCGCCATCTGAACTTTCAAGAGATAACATCAGAAGCTAGTTTCTCCAGATACACACAGACTCTAATCAGAATTGTTAATCATGATGAAGTAACGTTTAAGCCAAGTTAAAGTTCTGCAAATGGATTTCCTCAATAAGAAAGAGACGTTAATCTCCACTTCCAAGAGAGAAGATACTAATTGTGGTAAGTAGTCACTTCTAAGAGAAAAAGTCTACTGCAGAAGCTATTAATGGAATGGCGTAACTACATCTCAATATCCAACAGATTCAACGCTACTTCAACTCTACTCCAACTCCTATAAATAGAGAAGAAATCTCATTCAGTAAACAAGAAATCACTAGCCAAAACTATACTGAAATTATATCACGCTCAAGAAAAAACATCTTTGTTCTTCAAAGAATTTTCACTAAGCTTTTGCTTATCAAAGTGAAAAATTGTTCTTAAGTTTGTAATATTTGCTTTCTTAGAAGCACTCTAGATTACACATCTTGTATCTAATTTTTATTTGATTTCCTCAAGTGACTCTTTGTAGTCTGTAGACTTGAGAGGACTAAGAGATTTTCTTCTCTCTTAGGGGTTGTTTGTAATCTTTCAAGATTAGTGGATTAAGTCCTTGTTGAAGGCGAAATCACCTTGGCCGGGTGGACTGGAGTAGCTTTGTGTTATAAGCGAACCAGTATAAAATCATTGTGTGATTCATTTTGTAAAAAGCGCTTATTTTTCAAACAATTCAAACCCCCCCTTTCTTGTTTTTCTCACCTTCAATTGGTATCAGAGCTCCGGCTCTGTTATTGATTTTCAAATCAAACACTTAACCGTGTAGAGAGATCCAGTGCGAGAAAAACAAATGGCCCACTCAAATGAGAAAGATTCTTACAATGCCAAGCCTCCTGTTTTTGATGGAGAAAAGTTTGATTACTGGAAAGACAGAATCGAAAGTTTCTTTCTGGGTTATGATGCTGACCTCTGGGACATTGTCACAGATGGATACAAACCTCCAGTCTCAAATGGAGCTAAAGTTCCCAGAAGCAAAATGTCAGAAGATCAGAAACGTGAGTTCAAAAATCATCACAAGGCCAGAACAATACTTCTAAATGCTATATCATACAACGAATACGAAAAGATCACCAACAGAGAAACGGCTAAAGATATACTTGACTCTCTGAAGATGACCCATGAAGGAAACTCCCAAGTCAAGGAGACGAAGGCTCTGGCGCTGATCCAGAAATATGAAGCCTTCAAGATGGAAGATGACGAAGCTATAGAAGCTATGTTTTCCAGATTCCAAACTCTTATTGCAGGTCTTAAAGTGCTAGACAAAGGATACACGACTGCAGATCATGTTAAGAAGATTATCAGAAGTCTGCCAAAGAAATGGAGACCAATGGTTACTGCTCTGAAGTTATCAAAGGATCTGAACAGTATCAGCCTTGAAGAACTTGTTAGTTCTCTCAGAAGCCATGAGATAGAACTAGAGGAGGATGAGCCTCAGAAAAGGAACAAGTCAGTGGCGCTGAAGTCCAGACCTGAAAGACGGAAGTCAGACAGAACCAAAGCTCTCCAGGCAGAAACTGCAGATACTGACGATTCTGAACCTGAAGACTCTGATGATGAGAAGAACTGTCCTTACTAACCAGAAGAGTTAAGCAACTCTGGAAAAGAAGGAACAACAACAACTTCAGAAGATCAAGACCCAGAGGGGATCGATCAGAGTCAACTTCAAAAGGTAAACCTAACAAAGATATTACCTGTTTTGAATGTAAAGAAACAGGTCATTATAGAAATGAATGCCCCAAGCTGAAGAAAGATAACTCTAAGAAAGAAAGCTTCAAGAAAAATGCCTTCAGAACAAAGAAGGGATTAATGGCCACCTGGGACGATAGTGAATCCGAATCATCAGAATCTGACTCTGATGAACAGGCCAACGTAGCTCTTATGGCTATCACATCTAGCAGCTCAGATGAAGAATCTGAAGAGGTATTTTCTGAACTTTCTAGATCTGACTTAGAATCATGTTTATCAGAAACTCTTACCTCTCTTCAGAAATTAAAACAAAAAGTTAAAACATTAAAGGCCTTCTTAAAGCAAAATCTGAAGAGTGTAGTAAACTTGAGACAACAATTCTAGCAAGAGATGATACAATCACATCTTTAACGTTAGAAAGAGATGAAGCTAAAACGAAAAGCTTAGAATTAGAAGAAGTGTTGTCTCAAGCACCACAAACTTCAAATGAAATTATTTATAAATATGAAGAAGCCTTTCAACAATTTCTGAAGAATGGGATAAATAGGAGTATTATGGCATCCATGATTTATGGAGTAGGTCAGAATAATAAAAGGGGAATTGGATATGATTCTGAGGAAAATCAAACCTCTACTAGTAACCAAATTAAATCGCCTTTTTCATACCACTACACACACACACAAGAACACAAATTTAAAAATGCTAGAAGACCCAAAGTTGTAAGAAACTCTGGGAAAACTAATCTGAAAGGACCCAAGAGATTCTGGGTACCGAAAGATAAGATTATCTATGTTGCAGATATCCTATGCAGCAAAGTTCAGACACCAGTCATGGTACCTGGACTCTGGATGCTCGCGACATATGACAGGAAGAAAGTCTATGTTCCAAAGCCTGGAACTTAAAGACGCTGGCTTTGTAGGCTTCGGAGGAGATCAGAAAGGAAGGATCAGAGGCTCCGGAACTATTGGTAATGGTACTCTTCCCTCTATATCTGATGTTCTTTATGTAGAAGGATTAATGCATAACTTGTTATCCATAAGTCAATTAAGTGATAACGGTTATGATGTAATCTTTAATCAAAAAACGTGTAAAGCCATTAGTCAGAACGATGGCTCTGTCCTTTTCACAGGCAAGAGGAAAAACAACATTTATAAAATAAATCTTTCTGATTTAAAAGATCAAAATGTTAAATGTTTAATGTCAGTTCACGAAGAGCAATGGGTATGGCATAGACGCTTAGGCCACATTAGCATGAGAAAACTTTCTCAGCTAACTAAACTTGAGTTAGTCAGAGGCTTACCTAAACTGAAGTTTTCTTCAGATGCTCTGTGTGAAGCTTGTCAGAAAGGAAAGTTTTCAAAAACATCTTTTAAAAAGAAAAATGTTGTTTCTACCTCCAAGCCTCTGGAGCTTCTTCACATTGACTTATTTGGTCCTGTGAAAACAGCATCAGTCAATGGAAAGAAGTATGGACTTGTAATCGTTGATGATTACAGCCGCTGGACATGGGTAAAATTCCTAAGGCACAAGAGTGAGTCTCACTCTGTATTCACCAGTTTCTGTTCTAAAGTGCAAAAAGAATTTGACTCTAAAATTGTTAGAGTCAGAAGTGATCATGGTGGAGAATTTGAAAATAAAGATTTTGAAGAATTATTTGATTCTAATGGAATATCCCATGATTTCTCCTGCCCTAGAACTCCACAACAAAATGGAGTTGTAGAGAGGAAGAATAGGACACTCCAAGAAATGGCCAGAACCATGATCAATGAAACAAATGTAGCAAAGCACTTTTGGGCAGAAGCTGTAAATACAGCGTGTTACATTCAGAATAGAATCTCTATTAGACCTATTCTGGATAAGACTCCCTATGAACTGTGTAAGGGAAGAAAACCCAACATTTCATATTTTCATCCTTTTGGATGCATTTGCTTTATATTAAATACTAAAGAACATCTGAACAAGTTTGATTCCAAAGCACAGAAAGGTATTATGTTAGGATACTCAGAACGCTCTAAAGGCTACAGAGTATACAACACAGAAACCAAAATTGTGGAGGAATCAATTCATGTTAGATTTGATGATAAGCTTGACCCTGAAAAGTCAAAGCTAGTTGAAAAGTTTGCAGATTTAGAGATCACTCTGGTAGAATCTGAGAAAACTCCAGAAGCAACTGTCACTCCAGACTCTGAAGAAATTAAATCTCCAGAAATTCCAAGGAAAGTCAAGAGTCGTAGCAACGTATCTGAAGATTTGATTTTGGGAAACAAAGATGAACCTGTTAGAACCAGATCTACCTTCAGAACTTCTGAAGATATTCCTCTGGGACTAGTGTCTCTGATTGAGCCTACGTCCTGTGATGAAGCTCTTCAAGATAACGATTGGGTGGCAGCTATGCAAGAAGAGTTAGATCAATTCTCCAAGAATGATGTCTGGGATCTCGTTCCTAAACCCAGAGGCACTCATGTCATTGGAACCAGATGGGTGTTCAGAAACAAACTGAACGAGAAAGGAGAAGTTGTCAGAAACAAAGCTCGACTGGTAGCTCAAGGTTATAGTCAACAAGAAGGTATTGATTATAATGAAACTTTTGCTCCAGTCGCAAGGTTAGAGTCTATTCGTCTTCTTGTATCATTTGCTATTAATCACTCTATAAATTATACCAAATGGATGTCAAGAGTGCATTTCTTAATGGTTATATTTCAGAAGAAGTGTATGTTAATCAACCTCCAGGCTTTGAAAATTCAAACTTTCCAGAACATGTTTTCAAACTTAAAAAATCTTTATATGGACTTAAACAAGCTCCCAGAGCTTGGTATGAACGTCTGAGCAATTTTCTTCTGGAACAAAATTTTATCAGAGGGAAAGTTGATTCTACACTCTTCTGTAAAAATCATAAAAATGATCTCATGATATGCCAAATTTATGTTGATGACATTATTTTTGGTTCTGCTAATATCTCTGTTTGCCAAGAATTTTCTAAGTTAATGCAGGCAGAATTTGAAATGAGTCTAATGCAAGAACTAAAGTTCTTTCTGGGAATTCAAATCAATCAAACTCCAGAAGTCACGTACATTCATCAAAGCAAGTACATTAAAGATGTTCTGAAGAAGTTTGATATGTCTGAATGCAACTCTGCAAAGACTCCTATGCACCCAACTTGCATTCTGGAGAAGGAAGAGGTAAGCAACAAGGTTTGTCAGAAGCTCTATCGAGGTATGATAGGCTCTCTTCTCTATCTGACTGCTACTCGTCCTGATATTCTCTTTAGCGTCTGTCTTTGTGCCAGATTCCAATCAGATCCTAGAGAATCTCATTTAACAGCTGTTAAAGAATTCTTAAGTATCTGAAAGGAACTCCTAACCTGGGCCTGATGTATGAGAAAACATCAGAGTATAGGCTTTCTGGTTATTGTGATGCAGATTATGCAGGAGATAGAATAGAACGAAAAAGTACATCTGGAAATTGCCAGCTTCTGGGAAACAATTTAATCTCCTGGGCTAGCAAAAGACAGTCAACTATCGCTCTATCAACTGCAGAAGCAGAATACATCTCAGCATCACTGTGCACAACTCAGATGCTCTGGATGAAGCATCAGCTAGAAGATCTTCAGATATTTGAGAGTAACATTCCTATCCTTTGTGATAATACTGCTGCTATTTGTTTAAGTAAGAATCCCATTCTACATTCCAGAGCCAAACACATAGAAATAAAACATCATTTTATTAGAGACTATGTTCAGAAAGGGATAGTAACGCTGAAGTTCATTGATACAGAACATCAATGGGCAGATATCTTTACTAAGCCTCTAGCTGAAGATAGATTTCTTTTTATCTTAGAAAATCTGAACATTAAAAATTGCCCTGAGTAAAATTTGGCTCTGAACATGTAAAATGAGACTCTGATAAAAACAAATACACTTCTGCCTCTGACTCTGATACTTCTACCAAGTTAAGAAGATATCTGAGTTAGAAATCTTCAGAAATCCTTTGGTATTCCTGAAGATCAGATACATCAACACGTGGGGAACATGCGTCTAACCCTAGAACTTCTAGACAGCTGTCAAAAGAAATCAAAGGTCAGAACGCTTGAAATCTCCTCGAGCAGTGTGCTTACTGTTGGGATTAGACATTCATTAATGAGCTGTAATCATTTTTCCCCAAACGTGCTATTTTGGTTTTTGTGCTAACGCTGGTATGTGTGTCGTTTTGCATGTGTTTTTACCCTTAGTATATAAACACTTTCTCTCACTTTTCACACTTATCACTCTCACTCACTCTAAAAACCCTAAACCCTCTCTCGAAGTTTTCTCTGCAACCTTCTCAGTTCTTCATCTTCTTCATCAATTTTCTTCATGAATCCTCAAGAGCAAGCAGTTTTTAACTTCTCCCAACAAATGGAAGCCGCTTCTAATCCCCAAACCTCAAACACTCAAACACCCATGGTTGTAGACGTTACCACAACCCCAGTCTACAAAGAACCTCACATTTTGGAACGCGAACAACACATAAATCTTTCAACTCCCTTTGAAGGTTTAGATGTACTGTGTGAATCGCTGGTGGATTTTGAGAACTTAAGAAGAAACGGTGTTGATCTTACTGAAGATCTTCACAAGCAAGGTTGGGAAACCTACTTCAACAGATTGTATGGCCCAATCTATCCTCTTCTGGTGAAAGAGTTCTGGAGATGTGCAGATGCTGATGACCAGTTCATTGTCTCGTTTGTTCTGGGTGTGAAGATTGTCATCACTGAAGCGTCTATTGCTTCCTTGCTAAACATGGAGAAAGCTGGAGGTAAAAGGATTTACAACATTCCTCCAAGGTCCAAGCGCATCACAGAAGTCATTAACCCTACAATCTTCAAAGCAAATGTTGAAGGAAACCCCTCTAAGAACAAGGAGCTTCATCAGAACCTCCGAGTTTGGCTGAAGATTATTCTGGGAACAATCCATCATCGTCCAGCCTCCAACTCTTCAGATTACATAAATGCTGATCAGAAATGCATCCTTTACTGTATTCAGAAGGGTATCCCTATCAACCTCCCTGTTCTCCTCTTCAGATATCTGAGGGATTCAGTCAGAGAAACCAGGAATAACATGAAGCCCAGATCCTACATTCCTCTGGGTAGATTGCTCTCTGACATCTTCATTGAGCATGGGCTGGTAGATGCTCTGGAGAAGACCAGATGTATGGATGATCTGGCAATTGACGTTGGAAAGCCTCTGAATGCCAAAAATCTGAGGAGTATGGGAATCATCAAAGACATCAGAGTCAAGCCCACTATGGAAGTGACCTGGGAAGCTCTGAAGGATCAGAGGAAGATGCCTCATGGCCTTGAAAGGTTCTTCAAGAATGAACCCAGAGATGCCATTGCTATCTACCTTCAGGATCGTCTGGATGAAGGCATTGATATCTCTGATTTCCGCCTTGAAGACTGTCTGGACTCTGTAGAAGATCTGGTCAGATACAAAAGAGGTCTTTCTGAGAAGAAGATAGCTGAGGAAGCAAGGAAGGCAAAGAAAGCCAGACTTGGAGAAACCTCTGGCACCAAAGCTTCAGCACCTCTGGATGTCTCTTCTGGTAAGTCTATTCCTCCTGTCTCTTCTGAATCTATAATGGCTTCCTCTAACCCTCTCTCCTCTCAACCAATATATACCACCTCTGAAATACCACCCTCAATCACCAGAACCTCGCAACCTCCACCTGTTCTAAAAATTGCTCGTAATTTCACAACAACCTCTGACCCTAATCAACTATATCACCACAGCTCTTCATCATCCTCTGAATATGAATCACCCCCTTACCTTTCCCCTTCTTCTGACCAAGAGTTATCTGATCATGAGTCCTCTGATCAAGAACACTCTGACCCAAACTCCCCAACAATAGCTGAAATTTATGCTAAAAATTTCGCTCCACAACCCTCAACCCAATCTGAAGTCACCTCTCCCCTCCAAACTTCACTTCCACCACAACAAACAACAACCTTACCCTCTGAACCTCAACCATCTGAACCTCAACAAACTGAACCTCAACCATCTGAACCTCAACAAACTGAACCTCAACCTCTAAATCTCAGCCCTCAAAACTCTCCACCTCATTCACCTGAACCTGAACCTGAACTTACCATACCTACCCTTGAGGAGGCCATTATACAGGTTGCAGAAGCCTCAGTCCAGAAGATCAAGTCTCTGGCTAAAAACTCTGAAGTAAGTGATGATCCTAAATCTGTTAGGACACACTGGAACAGAGTCATTAGTTGGATGACCTCTGAGTCTTATAGGCTGAAGAGTATCTCTGAACAAGTCAGAAATGGCTACATCAGAGACTCTGAGGAAAGACTCCAAGAGAGACTGGCTAGAGAAGCTGAGGCCAGAAGGTTAGAGGAAGAAAGATTGGCTAGGGAAGCTGAAGAAGAAGCTAAGAGGTTGGAAGAAGAACGCCTGGCAAAGGAAGCAGAACTTCTAAGGATTCAGGAAGCTGAAGCCAAGGCTAAGGCAGATGCAGAAGCCCAAGCTGCTGCTGAAGCTGAAGCTCAGCAGGCTCTGATTCAGGGGGAGTCTTCCTCTGCGATCCCTCTGATTCTTAACACTCTGAAGGAGATCAAGCAAGATCAGCAAGAGATCAAGAAAGATCAGAATGAGCTTCGTGCCAGGATGGACAAGCAAGATGCTCTGAACGAAAACATCCAGAACATGTTTGCCATGTTGCTTCAGAGACTTCCTCAACCTCCAAACCCTTAGGCACTTAGGATTTATTTTTTTTTGTTTGTTTGCCTAAGTGTTTTTGCTTCTGTCTTTCTTTTTAGCTCTGATATTCTGTTGAATCTAATGTTTTGACTGCTGTTTGCCTTTGTGCTTTTCAATGAAGTGTTTTTCTCTTTATTATTCTTTTCATTTTTTTTATGCCTTTTTGATTATGCCAAAAAGGGGGAGAAATTATTAAATAGCTCTGATGAAAATTATGTCTAAAACCTTAAGCATTCTGCAACAATCATAGACATAGTTCTGATATAAATAGCTCTGATTAGATAATAGCTCTGATTAAATAACTCTAACATTAAAATTAAGAAATTGCAGAAAGTTTTCAGAAATCTTATTGCTTGGAAAGCTCTGGTAAGAACTTCTGAACTCCCTAGTACTAACTCAGGGGGAGCTTTTGTCTATCTGATCTAATATTTTTCAAGTTTCATCTGATAATTTTATTTGTTTTGTCATCATCAAAAAGGGGGAGATTGTAAGAACAAAAATTGTTCTACAACAGATTCCTTGATTTTGATGATAACAAAGGATGAAACCAAAAATGGCACCCTAACGAAAAGTTTCTAAGTGTGCAGGGTTCTAAAGAAAGAAGAAATAAATCTGATGATGTCATCAGATGCAAAACAAGATCAGATGCAAAATCTCAAGTATCAGAAGCATCTAAAGAGGAATCTCATTCAAGAAGCTCTGACTCTGGACAAAACTACAAAGTATCAGAAGCATCTGAACATAAAGTAAAGTCTAGAAGCTCTGACTCTGAACTAATGCCTCTGTAAATTCTGAAGTTATCAGCGCCATCTGAACTTTCAAGAGATAACATCAGAAGCTAGTTTCTCCAGATACACACAGACTCTAATCAGAATTGTTAATCATGATGAAGTAACGTTTAAGCCAAGTTAAAGTTCTGCAAATGGATTTCCTCAATAAGAAAGAGACGTTAATCTCCACTTCCAAGAGAGAAGATACTAATTGTGGTAAGTAGTCACTTCTAAGAGAAAAAGTCTACTGCAGAAGCTATTAATGGAATGGCGTAACTACATCTCAATATCCAACAGATTCAACGCTACTTCAACTCTACTCCAACTCCTATAAATAGAGAAGAAATCTCATTCAGTAAACAAGAAATCACTAGCCAAAACTATACTGAAATTATATCACGCTCAAGAAAAAACATCTTTGTTCTTCAAAGAATTTTCACTAAGCTTTTGCTTATCAAAGTGAAAAATTGTTCTTAAGTTTGTAATATTTGCTTTCTTAGAAGCACTCTAGATTACACATCTTGTATCTAATTTTTATTTGATTTCCTCAAGTGACTCTTTGTAGTCTGTAGACTTGAGAGGACTAAGAGATTTTCTTCTCTCTTAGGGGTTGTTTGTAATCTTTCAAGATTAGTGGATTAAGTCCTTGTTGAAGGCGAAATCACCTTGGCCGGGTGGACTGGAGTAGCTTTGTGTTATAAGCGAACCAGTATAAAATCATTGTGTGATTCATTTTGTAAAAAGCGCTTATTTTTCAAACAATTCAAACCCCCCCTTTCTTGTTTTTCTCACCTTCAATTCCGCCCCCTATGAAGGGCATACAAGTACCTCAAAGACCTGTACTAAGATCCTGCAATCAGGCCTCTTTTGGCCTACTATATGGAAAGATGTCCATAACACGGTTATAAAATGCGACCGGTGCCAACACACTGGCAACATCTCAAGACGCAATGAAATGCCACAAACAGGAATCTTAGAAGTAGAAGTCTTTGATGTATGGGGGATTGACTTCATGGGACCATTCCTAGCTTCTTTTAGTAATAAGTACATACTCGTTGCTGTCGATTATGTTTCAAAATGGATCGAGGTTGTAGCTTCGCCAACAAACGACACATGAGTAGTGATTAAGTTATTCAAGAACATTATCTTTCCTAGATTCGGTGTGCCAAAACTAGTTGTTAGTGACGATGGCTCCCACTTCATATCGAATATCTTTGGAAAACTTCTTCTGAAGTATGGAGTTCGACACCGTGTAGCAACACCGTATCATCCACAAACTAGCGGGCAAGTCGAAGTCTCGAATCGAGAAATCAAACAAATTCTAGAGAAGACCGTAGGAATATCCAGAAAAGACTGGTCATCCAAACTAAACGAAGCTTTGAGGGCCTACAGGACGGCTACAAAACCCCGATAGGAACCACACCCTTCAAACTAGTCTATGGTAAATCATGTCACCTCCCTGTGGAATTAGAACACAAAGCATATTGGGCAATTAAGACCCTAAATATAAACTATACTTCCGCAGGCGAGAAACGATATCTGGATATTCACGAATTGGAAGAGCTGAGACTGGACGCCTACGAGAATGCCAGGATCTACAAAGAGAAAACCAAAAGATGGCATGACAAACACATTTCCAGGAAGGAGTTTAATGTCGGATACATAGTGCTACTATTCAATTCAAGACTTAAACTTTTTCCAAGAAAACTCAAATCTAGGTGGTCCGGCCCTTTCGAGAGCACCAAAGTCCTCAATAGTGGTGCGATAGAAATAAAAGGCAGGAATAGTGAACCTTTTATAGTAAACGGCCAGCGATTAAAGCATTATCATAATATTGAAATTAGAGACTATTCGAACAGTCTCAGACTCATAGAGCTGCCCGCTCAACCCCAACCCTAGTACACCGTGACGCTACTGTCGAACTTACGACATTAAACAAAGTGCTTAGTGGGAGACAACCCACCCTTTTTTGTTATCTTTGTTACAAGCTACTTTCCTTCTTTGATTTTCTTCTTTATTTTGTTTGCTCCCCTCCTCTTGATTCTTTGCAGTCATTCTTGTCGCTTCTAGTTACTAACTTAGACATATTGGATACTGATAAACAGGAAAATTACTAACTAGTTAGTTAATTACTTTCATCATGCAACAAATAGAGACAGTTTCTAGAGGAAGAGTTCAAAGAAGGCGGTATGATTATCTAGCTCGGAAGGATATGGCATTGACCATATATTATGATGAACCTACCATGGATAAGTTAGGTATCCGACATAGCATCCTATTTATGTTTAACCAGCTTGGGTGGGAGAACGCAGCCATTAAGAGACGGTTTGTCACGTACCGTGAACTAACCTTAGAATTCCTTAGCTCCCTTGTATACAACCCCGAGCATGGTTACAGACTTAACAAAGGGTTGATATCCTTTAGGCTGTTTAGCATGGACTTCACCTATAGCCGTCGAGACCTTGCTGACCTCCTAGGATTCCCTAGTGGCCATTTCATCTTTACTACCCGCCAGGAGGAACTAATCGATGACATCGACCTAGAGGACTTTTGGGGTAGCTTAACTGGAGAATCCAACCCTAACTCGAATGAGATGCACTCACAAATGATCCATAACCCTGCTATCTGATACTTTCATAAAATACTGGCCCACACCTTGTTTGGTAAGGAAGAGAACAACACCATAGTGTCCCGCGATGAACTTTTCATCTTGCTATGTGTCGATCAAGGTCGACATGTCAATGTCGTGACATTCATGATGGAGAGATTTGTCCATCTTGCTAAGAACAACCGTACCCTAATAATAATAGGTGGCCTAGTAACCATGATAGCAGATGCCATCGGACTTAGACACCCACTTTACGAGCATGTACCATTTAGAAACATCCGACCCATGGATATCGAATTTTTCTTTAACCGTAGAATCATAGGAAACCTTGGGACGGATACCTTTGATTATTTAATCAATAATGAAGTGGTCTGACTATTTACCTTGCCTAACCATGAGAGAACGAGTGTTCACAACCGCAATAACTGGCTTTATAACTTAGATGAACGCCCTATTGATCCACCTTCACCTCCCGAGACTCCGCCTAATTATGAGTATATCAATGACCCTATCCATATGGAAGAATCTGACCCTGAAACACTTCCCAACTATTATAACATTGATGAACCGGTTCCTCCATCATATGCTGATAATCATTCCATGCTTCTCACCCGTCTGAATGATTTCCAAGTTGACATCACAACTATGAAAGACGAGATAAAGATTATGCGTCTTGATATCTTAGGCCTGATGGATATAGCCGTCGAGCAGTTTCATCACCTGAACGAAGCTGTAGCTGCATTGGGACAAAACCGTGGCTAATACTACTGACCATTGATTTCTCCTACTCGCACTCAGCAATGAGGACACTGCTTTGTTTTGTGTGGGAAGGGAGCACATTTATTTTATTACCTTTGTTTAATTACTCTATTACATTTAATTTCAATTTTTATCGTTACTATTTTTTTCCTATGTTACATTTAATTTCTTAATTCAATTGCTATTCAGTTGTTTCTGCTTATTCATTTTATTTTTGCATCTATGCTTTTAAATTCAATTGCTTAGTTATCATATTAAGTTGTTATCATATGCTACTGAAATTAAAAATGATGCATGAGAAGATTGAAAACCAGCGTGTGACGACCGTCACATATAGTGTGACGCCCGTCTCACAGACGTGACGACCGTCACGGATCTGCCACGATCGTCACACGACATGCAAATGATCGTTACGAGCATCTGATCGTTGCAGACAAACGTTACGCACCCGTTGCGCGTGACGACCGTCACACCCCTGTGACGATCATCATGAATTCCAGAGAGCTCGCCTATAAATGCAGACGCTCTTCCTCTCTTCTCCCTCATCAATCACCACACTCATACCATTCTGCTCTCCATTTTTCAATTCTTTACATTTTCTTCAAGCGTGCAACTCATAAATATTTCATCTCACCCACCAATACCAAAAGTTTCATACACCTCATCAATGGCCCGTCAAGAAAGAGCTACTCCCGACCTTTCAACCGTCGTATTCCGAAATGGAGAAGCAGGTGAACACCGAAGAGACAACTACCTCAAGTTCTACCAACGCTCCGTTCAAGCTACGAGGTATGTTGATATTGAATGCCTGACGGATCTAGGACGTTTGGAGGGCGTGGAGTGGATGCTGACAAACTCCAGCCTAACGCAGCTGCGTACCTGACTACAACCAACCTACGAAGCGCTGACCCTAGAATTTCTGAGTTCCTACTCCTATATCGCACCCCCTGGCGCTACTCAGTATCTCACCGGTGTTGCCACATTTAGAATGTTTGGCACCGAGTATTCCCTAAATCAAACCCAGATAGTGCGAATGCTTGGTTTCAGACATGGAGAAGGAATTCACTACTGTATCCCTGACGGATGGTCAGAGATAGCATTTCAAGTTTGGCACAACCTCACCAACATGAACGCCACAAGTTGGGATACGCTTAACGCAACATATATTCACAACCCAACCATTAGATATTTCCACCGAGTCCTGGGGCACACAGTTTTTGGAAGATTCAACAATCATAAGGTAAACTCCAAGGAACATTTCCTTCTTCACTGTGTGTTTGCCCCAATTGCGTTCAATGTCACTCTTTTCCTACTAGCCAACATCCAGGCTGCGTGCATGAGAGGTAGCTAGGCGTTTTGTTTTGCGGGAATCATCACCTCCATAGCACTAGGCTTGAATTTGGGAGATAGGCTAGCCAACTTACCAACTTTTCCAGCCGAATTCCTCGACATCGACTACTGCTGCGTTTCGCACCTGATCAAAGCAAGAGACAACAGGAAGTATCATCCTGTTGTCAAAAACAAGATAGTTTGAAGCATCATCATGCCCAACAGGAACCGCACGGATCCGAAAAACATGGCGAATTGGATTTTTGATCTGGATGCCTCCGAGGGAAATGAAGGAAATCCTGGGAATGGAGCAAATGAAGTTGAGGAGGAGCTTGACCAAGGCATGCCTCAACCACCTCAGGAGCACGCTGTAGAGACTTCTTCCAGAGGACAACGGAGAAGCGAGCAAAGACCCTCCTCCATGGAAAACATCTACGCCGAGATGCTGCGACACAACCAAAGAATGGAAGAACGCCAAACGGAAATGATGCAAGCGATCCAGCAAATACAGCGGGATCAACACGATTATGCTAACTGGCATGATCAGGGGAGGACGGAGCTTTCAAACCAGATGAGTACCCTCACATATCACGTAGATGCCATCCAGGAGTACACTCAGCATGTAGGATTGGATCCTACCCAGCAAGGAAGAGGTGAGCGCGCAAGAGCAAGAGCCATAGCACGTAGAAGCCAACAACGTAACGACGAGTAGTGATTTTTGTTTCTTTCTTTTTATTCTGTACACTGTCGCATTGAGGACAATACATTGATTAAATGTGGGAGGAAATCCTTATCACTCCTCTACTTGTTTCTATTGCTAGTATGTTCAGCCAATACAATTTTTTTTGTTTGTCCTTATCAATCATTTATACATATTTTGGCATAACAATTTTTTTTCCTTAAGATTAAATGCATACCCTACGAGTATATAGGTTGTCTTGCAGAGGTTTTGTTAGGAAAACTGAGAAAGATCTAACAAGATTGATACCGTCCCGACACCCTAGATCCCTCACATCTACGAGATCAGTTTGAATAACCATTATACCGACACCTTAAGTCTCCATTCTAGATTAACCCTTAGTAGTTTATACTAGCAGTCAGCACCGTCTCAAGTGCAAACCACGTGGAGAGCCGATGAATATAAGTGTTTGATGCCTACAAATTAAGAAATTCCTTCATACTGTTGCTATCAAGAAATTGATAAAGGAACCATACAAAAGGTTGCAAAGATATACCAAAAGAAGGAACAGAAACCCCAGTTGGTTGGTCCAGAGGTACCTGGTACTGGACTCGGTAGGAAGAACTACGGTTCGATCCCCCACAACCTTCAAAAAGGGGATATATAAAGGGGTACCGCACTAGTGTACTAGACCCCCGTGCTAAGAAAAGGATCAAAGTCACTAACCGGCTACTTCACTAAGTGCGTGCGGAGGCAAATGGCTTAATGTGATTACGCTAGAATGAAACCGGGTGAAATAGAAACAGAGACACTAGGTTGAGCTATAATAGCATGATTTGAACTGGCTTGTGCAAAGGAGAGATCTACGCTAAAGCTGAAAGCTCGTGTCGTCACAGTATCTTTGGTGTTTTACTTGCATATCAGTCATCTTAACAATCCACCTGACAACCATGTACGAATGGGTAATGTATTCGCGTTTAAATTTATTTTCAAATTGTATTTGCTTGAGGACAAGCAAAGATTCAAGTTTAGGGGAGTTTGATAACGCGAAAACACATCAGATATTTGCCTTGATTTACACTCAAAGATCATACCATTTTAATTAATATTCTGATTATTCCGCAAGTATTCGAGTTGTTTTTGCAGGTATTTAAATCTCCATGCATTAATGAGCAAGATGAAGAAAAGGAAGAAAAAGAAGAAGAAACAGATGAGAAAGCACAGGAAAAAGCAGAAAACAGAATGCAGAAATTGTTGACGTGACGACCGTCACAAGCTTCATGACGACCGTCACGACCCAGCCTGTGACGACCATCACAGGCCCATGACGAGCCTCACGCGACCATAATTTACGCTTTGAAACAGTCAATCACAGGCACCCAAACGTGCCTAAATTCCCTCCAACAACTTGAATCCCCCAAAGATTCCTCATTCAACCAGTCTTCCTTAAGTTTCTCAATCACCAAGACCTAAAGGAGCAATATATAAAGGACCAAAGTTGGAAAAATTGGAGAGGCCTACATTTTAGACTTACGCTCTGCAATTAATTTTTACGGCTTTCTAGCTTTTTAGTTATTTTCTTTTCAGCAACTTTGTTTCTGTTGCCTTAATTCATTCGCCATTTTTTTAAGAATTTCCTTTTTCCCTTTTCCTTTCCGTTTTCCAGTTAGCCATAGTAGTAGTTTCCTACACTAGGGAACTACTACACTTTATTTAATTTTGTAAGCAATTTGTATTGAAGGAGCAGAAGCCTACCGACTTGTGGAGGACTGCTCAAGTACTCTGATATTCGCTATACTCTGTTACTTCGTCTTCCAGGTTTTTATTAAATTATTATTATTATTGCCCAATTATTATTATAATTATGTTTGCCGCAATGTTGATCTGTTTATGCTCTGTGTTTACCTTGTTTAACATGTCCGACTAAATTACCGGTATCAGTATGTAGCAATTTAATTAGATGGGATGTAATAATAATCGGTGAAAACTCTTTTTCTCAAATAATCTTTTAGGCTGAGGTTTTTAATTTAAATTTAATTAACTTTATCACAAAAGCGTGAGAAGCTATTTAATACGATTTTGCCACGAGAGTGGGAAATTAACTAAGGTGAGAACCAACAATCGCGAGAGCGTGAGGCTCGAGTTGGATAGTAAAAATTAGGCATTGAGTTTAAAAAAAGCGAGAGCACTTTAAAAGCAATTAGAACTTATTTATTTTCAAAAAGCAATTTTAACTTCAAATGGGACAGCGAGAGCATACATTCTGACTTAAAGCTATAGGCCGAATCAACAATCACGAGAGTGTGAGATAAAGCTTTTTAAATAAATATTTTCTACTGAGAGATATTTGGCATTTAAATTATTCACCGGTGACTTATCGAATCCCTGACGATTAATGCGTTGCATACTGATTCCTTCCTTCAATTCTTTCTTAAAACTAAATTTCCCTTAGAATTACTATTCTTCACCCGAACTTCTACTAATCATTCCCTTAGCTAAACATAGTGACGTTAGTAGCACTAGTTTGACCATAGGTCCCCGTGGGATCAATATCTTTTAAAACTAAAGCGACTGGACTATGCACTTGCAGTCAAGTACCCAGTAGACTGTATTTTTTATATAGTCACGACAAGCATCAACAATTCATGGAGATATGCAAAGCCAAGTTATGATTCCTACCCTCCTTAGGGAGTTCTTCGTCACAAAAACTAAGATTGTTGCAAGAAATGATGTTAGCCATAATATGATCAAACTGTTCCACCGAACATCATGTTCCACAATTGCTTGCTCTAGAACTCTTTGAAGTGCTTCTCTGTGCACTTCTGAATTCATAAGCAGAGACAATACTGAAATTTTTGAGGAGGTTTGGAGCAACTGCTCCACCATATTAAACTCACTTTTCTTTATTAACCGAAGTATCTACTCATCATCATTAGTCTTCAAATTGCTGGATTCACCAGACTAACGCTTTTAAGCACTAACTAGATCTGCTGCAGGCACTTCCACTTTCTTACCAACTGTTGAATCTTCCACATCTTTTGGGAACACTGGCCCAAACACTCGACCACTACGGGTCACCTTAGTAACATCAGCAATGCTCATGACAGAATTGGTTGTAGGTAATGGAACCTCTTGACCATCCTTCACCATAGTTGTATTATACTGATAAGGAACAACCCTATCGGATGCGTATGGGACTGGGCCCGCCAATCGTATAACCAACGACAATACCGATCTTTGACTGATGCTGTTACTGTTGCTGCTATCATATTGAATCACCACTCTCTCTGGGTTCTTAAACACATGAACGATCACATTCACATCGTCGTCTACATGACGGGATTGTACAATCTGGATCATACCCTCATCCACCAACCGCTGGATGTCCCTTTTCACAATCTGACAACCTCTTGGGTTAACACTGCAAATAGCACAACCATCATGGTCATGCTCACAATCACTCACCAAAAAAATATCCTTGTGCATCGTCACCAAGGACCTTCGAATAAAACGGACATCAAACACTTTGAACTCCCTAAGGCATCCATCTACCATGTTGACAGATGAATTTCCAGGATCGGGCAGTGGGTTAGCTTTCACGTTGGATGCGCGGTCCTCAAAAGACACCATTCCACTTTTTACTAGCTTCTGGACTTCATATTTGGGAGGGTAGCAGTTCTCAATGTCGTGTCCAGGTGCTCTTTGATGAAAAGCACAACGGAGGTCAGGCTTGTACCACCAGGGAAGTGGTTCAGGTATTTGTGGTGGATTTCTCGGTTGTAGCAGGTTCTTGAGAACCAATGATGGATAGAGTTTTGCATATGTCGTGGGAATCAGGTCGAAAGAGACCTTCTTCCTCTTGAAAGTTTGTTGTTGATGATTGTTGGTATTGTTGTTGTTGTATGTGTTTGTTCGTTGTTGTTGTGGTTGTTGTTGTTGTTAACGTTGTTGTTGAACTGGTACTGATTGACTAGCTGAAAAAACGGGAATTACTGAAGATACTTGATGATGATGTTGATGGGGTGGTTGACTTCTTCTGCCCTGAGGCCTTCTCTGCATCCCATTAGTTATTTTGTTGGCTTCATTGTCCTTCTTCTTACCAAAACTGCTGCCATATCTATTGCTGGATGATACCTCCTTCTTTGACAACCGTCCTTCTCGGGCACCTTCTTCTAGCCTCATCCCCATGTTTACCATTTCGGTAAAGTCATTGGGGGCACTGTCGATCATCTTCTCATAGTAAAATGAGCTAAGGGTCTTCAGAAAAATCTTGGTCATCTCCTTTTCTTCTAAAGGAGGGCTGATTTGAGCAGCGAGTTCCCTCCATTTTTGAGCATACTCTTTAAACGTTTCCTTGTCCTTCTGAGATAATGATCTCAACTAATCTCGCCAGGAAGCCATATCAACGTTGTACTTGTACTGCTTGACAAGTGCTTCTCCCAAGTCGTTGAAAGTGCGGATGCTCGCACTATCCAACCCCATATACCATCTCAACGCAGCGCCGGTCAGACTGTCTTGAAAGTAGTGGATTAACAACTAATCTTTATCTATTTGGGTAGACATCTTACGGGAATACATCACCAAATGACTGAGCGGACATGTGTTTCCTTTTTATTTTTCAAAGTCAGGCACTTTTACAAGAATCTTCACATTCGGCACCATACATAATTCAGCAGCACTCTTCCCAAAAAGGTCCTTACCTCTCAATGTTTTCAACTCCTTGCGCAACTCAAGAAATTGATCATTCATTTCATCCATTTTCTCATAAACGTCCGGGCCCTCAGATGGCTCAGAATGATAAATGGTGTCTTCCACACGAGGCAAGGTATGCACTACAGGAGGTGGCACAGACATGACTTGGCTAGATGCCAACATGGAAGCAAATGTAGGTCCAAAACCTTCAGGCATGAAGTTTGGCGGCATTCCCCACGGGAATCCGACAGGCATAACATGCACGAAATGAGCGACAGTTATGGGAACGGTAGAGGTAGCCACCTATGAAATCACAGTCCTATAAGGAGGAGGAGTTACAGGTGTTGGAGAAGACTGGCTCTGTGCGGCTAGGACTAACTCCATCATTGCAGTCAGGCGAGCGATCTCCTCTTTCAGGTCTCTATTCTCTTGCTCAAGATATTCCATGATTCTGGACTGATTGGCACGAGTATTGTATCGATGAGTCAGCTTGGCTGAAGCACAGAAGAAACACCAATGAGACGTCTAGCGAAAGAGAAACCTGTTTATGCAAATGATGCATGGAATGCAATGCTTGATTGTTTTTATTTTCCAGGAACTTACTATATTATTTGCAAATATATATACAACAGTAATTGCAACAATTTGATATGACCAAAAAATCTCTTTTATTTATATAATTGGAAGGATTACACTGAGTACAGTTTCAGAAACCAAATGAAATATACAAGAGAAAAGGAGACTAGTCATCATAAGGATCCTTAACAACAACGTCACAAGATCTGGCTGCAGGTGCGTACTTCCTTCGAATGCGTCGAATCTCGGTCTCAAAAGAAGCTTTCATCTGAGTCTTCTCAAGGACAAGCTAATCAACAATCTTCTTCCAAGCAACGGAAGTCTGAGGCATGCTAGAGGGAGATGAAACCTCCGACTCTCTCTGTCTCTTCGTCACTCCGTCTTCAAGTAGCTCAATAAGTGCATCCTTGTCCTTAGATTCAAGCTGTAACTCCTCATGCTTTTGGCTCAAAGCATGGAAACACTCTTCCCATATATCCTTTTCTCTCTTTATCTTGGCGAGCGCGTCTTCCAACTCTTCTACATCTTGGTTCAGGAGAGTTAATGGCTCAACCACGACCATGGACATAAGTCTCTCACAAGGATAAGGCATCTTCAACTCCAAATCTCTCTTCTTCACCCAAGTAGCGTAAGCTTCAAAAGCTACACAATTTCATGGACCAAGCTCGGATCTTCCTTTCCTATGCACATTATGCCAAGCATGCACAATCTTATGCTTCAAATGTTGGGGATCTTTACCCTCTTGATAGAAAAGACCTTCTAACAACATATTATTACGTTTGTCTCTCAAGGGGAACCCAAGTTGACGACGAGCCAAAGCAGGGTTGTAGTTAATTCCTCCTTGTATACCAATGAGAGGTACATTAGAGAATTCACCATAACTATCAATAATCTCCAAACTGCTCAAAGAAGGATCATTCCAAACTATATCATCATTAGTGAGAGACATAAGTCTCTGAGACCATCGTACACATTGTTTGTTTTCCACAAAAGCAGGCGTCTAAGGCAAGTGTGAAATAAACCACTTGTACAAAAGAGGAATGCAACAGACAATCGTTCCACTACCCTTAGAATTCCTTAGATGCAAAGAGAAGTACATATCACCCAACAAAGTAGGCACAGGATTCCCAATCAAGAAAAATCTGATGGCGTTAACATCAACAAAACCGTCAATGTTAGGGAACATAGCTAATCTATATTTGAGAAACACAAAGATAGCTTCAAAAGCGTCCACACTACCGGTTTGAGCAAAGGCAGTAGCTTCCTTGATGAGGAAATCAGATGGCAACCCAAACAATTCTCCTTTCTTCACCCAATGAGCCTCTATCTCAGACTTCTTCAAGTGAAGAGCTTCAGCTAAAAGATGAGATATGGGGATCTCTTCCAATCGACTAAACGAAACTTTGTTAGAAACAGGTATCACGAAGACATGGGCATACTCATCCAACGTAGGCATAAACTAATAATCAGGAAAAGTGAAGCAACGGTAGAGAGGATCATAGAACTGCACCAGTACATTCAAAAGTCCTTCAACCACATCAGCAGACAAGATAAATAGAAGCTTCCCATGACATTGCGTGAAGCCCAAGAGATCTAATACAAAAGATGCTAGCTTCCTTAACTCTTTCAAGTTGGGACATCTAAAACCGTACTTCTTAGTGTTCCTTCGTCCACAATCCATGGTCTGAAAATATTTGCAAATAACACCTTAGTTTCTTAAACTTTTCGTGTGATGAATGTTATGATGTGCATGAATGCATGAATGCAACAATCACAAATAAGGGATCACACACAAGGAAAACAAAGGTCAAGGGATGAATCCAGTCATTGTCATGATCAATAATCCATTTTGGTGGATTATGGTTTTCACCTTATCAACATACAAGTTCCATTGATATTGATAAGACTTGATTGGATCAACCAAGAATCAAGGGTTTGTTGTAAGTCACGAGCATGAAGTCTGGGTAAGAACCATCCCAAAGGAGTGAACTAAGGATAAAACCTATAGATCATGTTCTAAAAAGTTCCCAGAGTCTTAATTCCATCTATCAGATATTACAAGTTAAGATGACTGACTCATCGACCCATAATATTCTCAAATGAAACTCGTCTGAGTGTAGTATCACATAACAACTGTTATCAAGTCTACACTTGAACAGTCTCCGCACTACGTCCTAAATAGACCAAGAGGGGTTAAATGTTCTACGGTCTTCATCTTCTCAGACCCCAAATCAAAGATAGTAATGCCTAACCACAAATACTTGTGTGACATTTCCAAATCCAAAAGGGTCTCCACTGAGTAGATGGATCCAAGAGATGGGGAGGAGATAAAGAGACTAATCCTAGCATAAATTTAAAAGTTAAGAGTTGAAAAGATCTGACCAATGGGCTGCAATCCAATAAACATGAATGTCATATAGAAACCCAAATTTCCCTTGAACATTAGAATCAAGCAACAAACAATGCATACAATATTAACTTGAAGAGCAAGGCATCAAATAAAGATAGCCACATGCAAGCTTAGCAACTCCATGATTTTCTTCAAATTTGCCCATGTAGCAGATGAATTCCACAATGCCATAAATCACAGGTTCAAAGTAACAGCTTCACAATGATCATGTTGCAGATGAACTTAAATGGATCTTCAATGATGTATCAGATGAAACTTCAGATTACAAGCATTTGGTTACATGAAAGTCGGCATTTGCCAAGTCATTTGCATAAGGAGTGTTGCCTAAATTCTAAGTCTAATTGTCTCAAATTAACCAACAGTCCACACAAGATGTTTTTTAGGGCTGTTGTTCTTATTTTGTAGATTAATGGCCAAAGACCACACAAACAAACACAATATATACAAACAAATATATATCACAAAATATGCTCAAAATGGACAAAGTCAAAATGACATTAACATAAAAAATTAGAATGGTATGAATAATGGCAAATGAATAAGGCTTAAAAATAAAGTGAATTAAAGTAAATGACTTAAAATTAAATGTTAGTTGTTAATGAGTTAGGAGTTAGTATTGCTTTTGCTTTTTATTTTAAGTCATTCTTTGGAGAACACTCAACCCACTTATCACAAGCATGTATCCTTGAACCAAGACATCTTCTAAAGGAAGGAAAAAAGACCAAGTTTCCACACAATACCATGAAAGAGGGGAGACTTACAATCTCACTAACTAGAATGATATGCCTTTTGTGTCAAAAATTTAGCGCTATGTTAAGCAATCGTAATTGGACTTATGTAGAAGTCACAACTATTTGAGGTCGGGCAATAGAATCTTGGTGTTAATGCATGTTAGAGACATAGTATAATGGACTATGCTCATGAAACATACCACACACAAAACGAATATGCAAAAGTGGTGGCCTAATCTCATCCCTACTTATGTTGATTTTGCAATCAACTAACCTTAGGATATGGAGATATCATAGGTCCATAATATGAATGCATAAAGAAGGGGAATGAGATGAAGAGGGAGGGGAATGGATCAAAACTCAAATTGAACAAATGAGGACTTTTACCAAAATAAGATCATTCATTCATTTTGGAAGATGGAGTGTACATTCCATCAATCCCCTAAATCCAATGATCTTAACCTAACAAAGTTAAATCAACCTTGGCCAAGGCCCAACAACACAAGTTAAACTCATACAAGCAATCAGAATAGCTCAACACAATTATTTGACATTTATTCAATTTAAAAAATACTTAAATAATGCGTTAAATTAAATATGGTTTGTCAAGTTCCTAAAACCTCATCAAAACACCAAATAAATGGCCATGAGATTTATCATAGGTTAAACAAGGTCAAGAGACCTTGGAGAAAAAATTTCAGAATTTTTGGAAACTTAAAAGTATTTTTAAACAATTAAAAATAATTATAAAATCAATTAAATCATGAAAAATATTAATAATGATCCAAAAAATAATTTTAATTCAGAATATGGAAGAGGATTTTATTTAAATTTTTTTGGTGAAACTCTCATATTTTTTGTATCAATATTAAAATTAATATGAATTAATAAAAATCAAATGAATAAAATGAAAATCAGAAAATACAAAAAAACGTGGACCACGTGATCTCCCTCATTAATTGAGGTGGCAGATCAAGTGGTCATCAACGCGCTTTCCACCATGGACTTAAGTCAATGCGTTGCAGGGATGGTAATCAAAACCAATGCGTGAGATTAAAACATTTTGAATTGATCATGTGGCTCAGAACCCGTCCAACACATCACCGGCGCTAAACCTCCGGTCACCTTCTCAGGCGAACCTCACCGGACTGGTTCAGTCATCACCATCACATAAATGAAAAAGGAGGACATGATCTTAAAGAAAAAATGGCGTAGAGCACGAATCTGACCTCAATTTTAACCTACTCAACATATATAGAAAGATATGAGGAGTTGAATTTTGAGGTGTGTCAAATGAGTTACTTTAATTTGGCCTCAAAGCAACTCAATCTTCTTGCCTACATTGGTAGGACTTCAGACAACCAAAGATCCAAGAGAGTTAATGAGAATTGAGTGAGAATCAAAGAGAAGAAAATTTCTGGAAAATACCTTCAATGTTGTGCAGAACATGCTCTTCCTTGCTTCAATTCTTGTTTGATCTTGCTCCAATGACTTGCAGAAATGGATTAGGAATGGAAAGAAGCTTTGGATCCTAGAGTTTTTGAATCTCCAAACAGTGAGATTCAAACTCAATTTTCAAGTGAAAATTATCAGGTTTTCCTTTGAATTATTAGGGTTTGAAGAGAGGGGGAAAAGTTGGCGCACATGGATCCTTTCAAATAAGCTCAGAGGGCTTGTATTTATAGCAATTGGGAATGTTATTTGCATACTTCAAGTTTCTTCCAAATTTGGCAATATCATGCACATGCTTGCATGGGCGTGTATAAGCCCATGAAGCAAACCAATTAGGTCCAAATGCACTTGAAATGAGATTGAAATGAAGCTTGAATGGCAAGGAAATGTGAAATGGTCATTTGCACTTTTGATTTTTCCACTTGATACAGGCCTGTTAAAACCATGTGCAGCCCTAGCAAACCTTGTCCAAAATGAATGAAGTAGGACTCTTTAGAAAGATTAGATCAAGAGGAACAACTCTTATGTTGAACACTTTTCCATTTGGAACTTGGATTGATGTGAAATTTGAGGTGGGAGTTTGGAAATTTCAACATGTTGAAATTTTTTCTAAATGTTAAGCCATATACCTCAACGTTCCACCTTACTAAACTTTTTATGTGAGCTCCAAATGAGGAAAGTGTCTTCATAAAAGTTGTATTCCTTTAAAATAAATTCAAAATGGTCACCAATTTGACATCATTTGAATTTAGAATGAGAGAGTTATGCATTTTTGAAGTTGTTTGGAATGTCATCTAGAGTAACTTTTCTCTTAGAATCATTTTCATATGGTGAAAAGTGTAGGAGATAGGGTCTAGGGAGACCCAGTTTTGATCAGATGAATTTATCTGGCCAACCACCATTAACCAACTTGCTAACTTGCAATTCTCTTGACTTTTTGGGCTCATGGTAGATCATATATTCATAAGATTATGAATTTTGAAGTTCCCCTTGATAAATTTGATCAATTGACTAGGAAGCGTGTTGAAGAAGTTACTCAGGATACCCAAATAAACTAGGGTTTCCAAGGCAAACCAACTCCAAACTCTCGAAGAAATCTTGATCAAAACAACATGCAAAGATCATTGGTACTCATATATGATGCTTAGAGACATTGTGGATCATTCCTTAGTTGTGCTCTTAGCTATGAGGGTCTCAAACCCTAGATGTGAACTTGATAGATCAATGGTGATCATGCCCTTCCTACAAAAGAGTTAGGCAAATAACAAAGACATATTTTTGGTATTTTGGTTAGTGAAATGATAATATACAAGTATGATACAATCACATGGTACTTGGTGATCTCTCCCAAAACAAACCCAATGAAAGAGGGGTAAGGAGGATACCAAGGTATGATCCCAATGCTAATGCATATGATGAGATTGCATGAGGGATCTTAGGGTCAAAATTGGGGTCTTACAATAAGCCTGTTTCTAATGAAATTTCTACTAACAAAGTTTTAATATGTCTTAATAGGGAATGACAATTGAAGGTCATCGTAATCAAGGAAGCTAATAATCTCTTGACATTAAATATTGCTAATTTGTTTGGAAAGCTTGAAGAACATGAGAGAGAGCTCATTTTATTGGAGAAGCATGAGAAGAAGTTTAAGAAGGAGAAGAACAAGGAAAATGAGGTAGACAGGAAGTCAATTGCACTTATGGCTTTATAGCTCTAAGACCTCTACTATAGAGAAAGATGATAGTGGAGCTAGTGACGGGAAATGTTAGAATGATGAAGAAATATAGTTGTTTGTTAGAAGGTACCATAAGTATATTAAGATAAACCGAGTGAAGCATTCCGACAAGAATATCATCAAATATAGAAGGAAATCAAATACCTCAAAGCAAGATGAGAGTAAGAATGAAAAATCTAAAGGTTCATTCTATAATTGTGGAAAAGCCAATCATTATTTTCCATTGCTTAAGAAAGATAAAGGAAAGGGTCAACAAAAGAAGTCTAGTAAGCCTAGAAGAGTAAAGAAGCTAAAGAAGCTTTTAAAGGTTGGCTTCAAATAAAAGAATAATTTCATACTTAGAAGTCAATGTCTTAGAAACGGAAAAAAAATGGAAGCTCTTAAGAAAACCATGTTAGAGGTTCCAAAAGTTAAAATTGAGGATGAGAAGTCTTCTTGGTTTGGTTGTGAAACTTGTCACATTTGGAAAAAAAAGTTATTACTCTAAAAGCCTAATTGAACAAGGCTTTAGAACCAAAATTTACCTTCATTATTGATTCAACAAAATTTAAAAGATCTTTAAACATACGGTACAAAAAGTATAAATTTGTTGTAAGGGAATCAAATAGAAAAAGTAACTCTCATCATCACTTGACTTGTCATTATTGTTACATCATACCATTGAAAAATGTAACTTTAGGAGATACTTGGTTCCTAAAGTTCAATTGTTGCCTAAGTGAAACAAAGTTTCCACTCACTCTCAAGGACCCAATGAAAATTGTGTACCTGTCATTCTTATTTGATCTTGTAGGTTGAATGTCTTGGCTCCATGGAGAGAATGTGGTTTCTCAATAGCGGATGCTCAAGGCATATGACGAGTGACATTTCCCTATTCATTGACTTTATGGAAAATAAAACGGGTTATGTG